>NC_080671.1:340194728-340323728 GCF_030247195.1 Topomyia yanbarensis
ATTGATTTGATCACGGAGACGTTTCTACAGGGTGTTTGGTTCATGAGTAAGAATCTCTCGAAGGGTGATTTACTGTCATATTTGGAGCAAAAAATCGTTCTACACATACCATCGAATCTCAACCGTTACAGAGTTATTGAACTTTTTGTATAAAAAACTTGTTTATCTTAAAACACCTCTAACTCAAAAAGTATACCTCGTATTTTAAATCTTTTAGTGCCATTGGAAAGGTGAGAAAATTTTCTATTAATAATGTTGTCACATCTTTCAGATAATTAGTTTTAGTTACCTTTTAGTTGTAAAGTAGTTAAAAGTTAGTGTTTTTGATGAGGTTTTTGTTAATTTTCTCAATATAATGAATTATGATTATAGCAATATCTATTATCCAAAAGTTGGGTTTGAGGACGATTCATAATTTGTTCTTCAACATAATATTTCTATCTCTTCTCGTTTCCTTGTAATTTGACTTCTAAGCTTTTCCTGTAATCGACTTGCAAGTTATTAAATGACTCTAATCTTAAAAATGTTCTTTATATCGCTATTATCAGGGCTTCATTGGAAAGCTGAGAAAATTTCCTTTCGATGTATGTACAGATATCTTTTAGTTACGTGTACTACATGACTTTTTACTAGTAAAATAACTCAAAATTTGCGTTTTTTGGTGATTTTTGTAATTATTCTAATTATTATTTAACTAAATTTATCGTCACTATTGTTCATTTGGTGCCCCTTAATATTATCTACAACTTGTTACTTGAAACTTTATCCCTATCGCTTTTCATTTCGCTGCAATTTAATAGTTAACACAGCATGGCCTTATCACAAATGCAGTGGGTTGAAATCGTTGTTTTTGCATATGAAACGAGAAGATAAAATGATTTTGCTTCGAAACTAAAAGAGATAATTGAATGGAGTCAAAGGAAGAATTGTAGAACTTGCTGAGATGCATTAATTCCATGATAAAAATGGCGAAGTTTATTATTTACTATTTTAAGAAATAACGAAAATGCTAATAATAACACTAACTGTAAACTAATTAACTTCTAAAAGAATACTAAATTCACTTAACTGAAAGGTATTAATACATTTTTCTTTGCAAAACTTTCCTGGCTTTCGAATAAAAATAAGAAAAGGTACAATAAGTGCCATACTTTTTCAATAAGACCTAGTATTAGTGAATATGAGATAAAAATGTCCAAGTTCAATAACCCAAACACATGAAAACAAGACAAGATAAGTATATTATGTCCAAAAACAAATTATACAACTTTTCAAGACTAACAATTTGAATTATTAAAATAGTGATGTTAACTATTAAGATTTTCGCGAAGTGAAGGAAAAATCGGTCAAAATTGTTAAATTTTAAATAAATTACTGTGAAAAGATTACTTAACCTCATTAGCTGAAACATTTGAGGACATTTTTCAGTGGAAAATTTTCTCACCTATCCAATGGATTTAAAAGATTTGAAATACAAAGTATATTTTTTGAGTTAGAGCTATTTTAAGACAACTATGTTTTTAACACAAAAAGTTCAATAACTTAGTAACGGTTGAGATTTCATGCTATGTGCAGAACGATTTTTTTCTCCAAATATGACAATCAATCATCCCTCGAGAGGGTGTTAACCATGAACCAAACACCCTGAATACATGCAAAATCGCGGGTGTAGTTGTGCGCAGATGATCACGATTACATGATCGCATGCGTGACCAGATTTGTAATATCACGAAGGAAATGAGCGTTTCTCTATAAAGGCGTTTGATTGCTTGGGCGTTTTATGTCGCGAATGCTAGCTGGCTTATAACTTCGCAGGTTTGAGTTTGTTTATATAACCATGTAGTCGTGTGTATATTCGCGTGGGTTTTTGAATGTTCGCGCGACTCGCATTTTGATGTATAATTTTGATTGCATGGTTCAAACGAAGGAAGAAACTAAACTTCCCCATCTCACTGTGGTCTACAACTATGGCACCCTGAGACTTGTTGTTCAGTGTATATAAGTTCCGGATTTTGAAGTGGTATTTTCCGCACGAATATATTACACCATCGCGCGCGACTAAGCGCTTGTATGTTGGCTCCCGAGCAAATATTCATGGGTTCAAACACCATGTAACCCTATAAAGATACCATGAGCATGGTCCGCGCCAAATTTTCCAACCATCAAAACACCATGAAATGGTCTCAAAAACCTATAAATACACCAGAATACGGTTTTTAAATGAGATCTTCTGGACCATGGCGATGGTGTTTTCATGGGTTGAACCCATCCCAAACACTATCAAAACAGTGGGGGTGAATTTGGACCATGATCATGAGGGCATTATGGGCTTTTTCTTTTGCTGGGGGCATGAGACCCCGTTTATAAATTTGTAAGTGCTACCACGTTGACTTAATCGCCAGGATGTTTATACAATTGCGAGAACGTGAGCGTAGGCATGCGTGAATGATCGCATTGGCGACCGGATTTGTATTATCGTGTAAAGCCCGAGCATTGCGCAGTTTTTAAACGCGCGAGCATTTCTACTGTATTTCATTTGCATATTCCCGTGCGCTTTTACCGAGAAAGAAACAACAAAAGAAGAAACAACACGATGGACTTACGACTCGTGGGAGGCAATATGCGTTATCGCCGGGATGTTTCTTATCGGTACTAATATCGAGAATATCGAGTGTTATCAATGAAGAGGAGCAAGAGGTGAAGCACGGAGAAATAGATTTTTAGTTAACGTAGTTCCTATCAGGACACAGTTGCTTCAGAAAGTACGTAAGGAAGTGTGAAGCAAGTTGCCAGTTCTAAGCATAGAGAATGTCGCACAAGAGACGTGTAAACAAAAAAGACGTAGAATACCGTCCCTAGTCCTAATTGCGCAGACAGTAGTTGAGCTGAAGAGAAAATGAAGGAAAGATCAATGATCTAGTGATTTGAGTTGACCGTTCAAATAAGTGCGGTCCCCGTGGAGTAGGCTAGATCCATCGCCGAGGGATAGCTTGAGTAGTTCACGTTGATGCACCAGTTGTGGGTCGTCGAGGCGCTGGTGTACCGGAAGCCTCACACCACCCGGAATCCACGGAGAGACCTCGACGAACATCGGTATCGAGAGAAATTCCGCCGTCGGGAAAATCTCAGTTGGAGTAAGGTAGTTTCATCGCCGATCACAATATCCGAGCAGATCTCGATAAATCTGGGAGCGAAATGGCTCCAGGAAACCGGAGCCAAGTGGCTCATGAAATTAGAAACTAAATGGCTTGCGGTAATTCACCGCTGAGGAATAGTCGAGTCAAGTTCGGGGCTAAATGGTTAAAGCACGCAGGGAATCTAAACGTCGTAATAGGTGGAAAGCAAGAGGAAAGTCGGAAGTTCCGACAACTCGTGAGTAAAAAAGAGGCGCGATAAAAGCACAACGAGTCTCACCCAAAGCAAGATACCAAAGAAAAGAAAGTAAGCAAGATAAAAGTGCTATCAACCTCCGAGTGGACATCAGGCCGTCACTGGAATAGAACTTTGATTTTATTAGTAAAATAAACTTCGTAAACAATTGTTCCAATACCTCACAAATCATCCACCTCAGCTCATTCAAAAACACTAGTACAGACCGACACCGGCAAATGAAAAGAGTACAATTTCGTTAGTATAAACCTAAAACACCAAATAAGTATAAGCAGACAAGAGCAATTAAACCATTTCTAAGCTGTGTGCTCTATTCGTCTACGAACAAAACCAAATAATATTAATGATAAATTTTATAAACAAACAATAATAACAAAACAAATAACATCATTCTTCGCCATAATCGTAACCATAATCATCATCATTATTGTTGTCACGAATAGTAAATTGTGAAAATTGTAATAAATTATCGCCATCGGCGATTTCACGCTGCACTTATTAGGTACAACAACAGTTTACGTGGACCCTACCAGGCCGTACGAAAAATGTAGACTAAGTGAAGCGTGGCGAAAAAGCATTAGCCTCTCGTTATCCCAATATAATGGGCGGTGTTTGGTGAGCTTCAGGGGAAAGCTTTGCACTTTATACAACATCTTCTCACCACCCGAAGCTGTTGCGAACGATGAGGCGGCTCCCACTTGAGTGAAGAGCATTAATTTCCAATGGAATTATTCTGCAAATTGCTGGTTTACGAAATGGACCACGAAAAGTTTCTATTGCCAAAATTTCGCTTGCCTCGAAAAAAAGGCCCATACTTAATCATGTGCCAGTAAAATAGATATCGATTAATATTTTTGGAGTGATAAAATACCGACTAATGCCAACAAATCGTATATGTTCAACAAATGTAATTTTAAATTGCAACAGTACATACTTTCGAAGTTATTTTTTTCTCTTAGTGCTCCACTAACAGCAAAACTCATCCAAACTAAGTTTATTCACTAGCTAACAAAAATAAAAACAAAACTTTCAATTTCAACTTCAACGAGCGTCCGTTATCAAGTGAGAGATGTGCGCAGAAGACGGTGATCGCGATGCTCGTGAAGGCGTAACGAACTGGATAAGTCACTTTGCATTATTTTTAATCTTCTCGATGGCTGTTATCTATCTTAGGATTCGGTCTAGTGCCGATAGGTAAACCACTAAAGAAAATATTTACAGCGAAACGTATTTGGAATATGCGCAGATAATTAATTGTTTAAAATACTAAATTGTCTTGTGCCAACACCAAACTTAATCTTATCTTGCAAGCGCATTGTTGCATCCTTCGTGATGACGACAATCACTGACACTGAAGTTCAATATTTACACGAAATATTTGTTTTGTACTTTTGTCTGTATGTAGATTCATTGTAGACATTCAGAGTACAGTTCCCATCGAACACACTTCTCACTCAAAAACTGAATATCGTCGACAGTAGCGGAACAGTGAATTCAATTCGAAAAATCAAGTACGTCATTTCGAGATCCAAGATCCGCCACCGGACATAGCCGCTGAACAAAGCACTCACGACGGGCAGTTTTATTGCCGCTGCGCGCCGGTTGTGTAATAACTGTTTCGGAAGCTGTAAATTTGCCGGCCTCGAAATACTATACACAAAGCAAGCTCAAATGTAGACATTGGTTCGATAAATGTACATTCCGTACATGCTACAAGTGCTACATACACAGCACTTTGAAGTCGTACTCCATCGAATAGCAGATCGGTGCGTATAGTTCTAAGAAGCTGTTCCACTTTTTCATATTATATATCGTACGTTTTGGAATGAGGGTCACATTAAGGTTGAAGTGCGCTTATTTTTGAAGGATGTTAGCTCTTTAATTATTAGGATTTTTTCGTGGATCGTGGATTTTTTTAGTATTCTGGGCATAACAGAGTCGCTTGTACCAAATATGCCACCAAAAAAATTTGTCCAAATCGTTGAATATTTATTCAAACTAAAACGGATTGAAGTTTGTACGGAAACAATCATCAAAAGTGTATTTATGATAATCAACAACGTTTACGGATATTTTTTGTCTAAAATCGAGAGGTTAAAATGGATTAAATTGCTTAAAAAGTCAAATTTAGATTCTATTTTGTGTTTGAATACTATAAAATTAAAGAAATATCTTCAGATTGGTTGGATGGCCTCGTATGATTTATGTTCAAGAAAAGCCACAACCTCGAGTGTAATAATTCTTTAATTTGAAGTTCACCATAGCCGCCTATGGTTCGATGCGAACATCTGACGTGCCAATAAACGAAACCAGCATTACGAGATCTCACATGCTTCGAACGACATCAACATCATTGGCGTTGATCGCAAAGCAGTGGAAGAGGCATTATTGCCTTTTATAATGGAGGCTGCCGGAGTCGGACTAGCTATTAAAACTGACGAGATAAAGTATATGGTAGCAGATAGAGAACGAGTAAATCCGACCGGTATGGGTTACGAGGCGGAAATTGGGCTACAGTACGAGGTTGTCGATGAGTTCGCATATCTTGAAACACTAGTGACATGTGATAACGATGTTAGCCGTGAGGTAAAAGGCTGCGAATAGGGCTATGTGGTTTACGCATTCAGCTAAAGTCCCGTAGCCTGGTAGAGGCTAGCACAAAAGTAAGCCTAGCAAGGAATGAAAAAGGTGAGCACACAAGTCAGCCTCGCATGGTATGTCAGAAGTGGGGCCTAAGAAAAATGTCCCACATGGGATGCCAGGGGGAGTGACAGAGGTATAATAGAGTGGTACGATCAAGAGTGAATCAGGTGATAGGTTGAGCACCCAAGTCAGCCTCACATGGTATGGGTGAGGCGAGCACAAAAGTAAGCCTAGCAAGGAATGAGGAAAGGTGAGCACACAAGTCAACCTCGCAAGGAACGAAAAAGGTGAGCACAAAAGTCAGCCTCATGTGGAGTGTTTGAGAGTGAATCAAGGTGCGATAGAGAGAGCACCCAAGTAAGCCTCATACATGACATATGAACGCGTGAGTGAGAGTGAATGAGTACATTAAGTACAGCCATCCCCCCAGGAGTAATACCGAGAGGTAGTTCCTGGGAGGAACGATGGCGGAGCCCAATGGAGTTTAGTCGGTATTAATGGCAGCATCACCATTCGAGCCCGACACGCCCCCAGTACACACCGGGCGGTAGCTTGGACACCTACCAATAGCACGTGTATTGGGCTAGGACGTAAAGGTCTTCTCCATTGTAAAAAAGGTTCCGTAGCCTACAGATGCGCACAAAACTTGCGCTATATAAAACGCTGATACTACTTGTTGTTCTGAACGGCGTGTGCGTTGAAAGAAGAGGAATTCCACGAAGATCCGTCCGAAAATCTTTAAAATCGTGACCGATCATTTTAGATTCCTAAGAAACTTTAACCGTTTCACCAGTATAGAAGACTAAACATTTTGCACAATCAGTATGATTATTTTGACTCACGACCAATTTTTTAAAATGGCGTAGACGCATAAATTAAAAAAATTGATCGGTTACTGTATTTTATACCGCAAAACTTTCTGAGAACGAGTTACAAGGAATGAACATTTCTGTGTGAAAAAATATGCATAGAAAAAAATGTTGTGTCGTTTTCCACAAAAACAAATTTTTTTGTTAAGACTTAAATTGCAAAAATCCATTTTCTCTAATTTTTTTATATTTTGTCAACAAAAATCTAAAGAGAAAAGAAACATTTTGAATGTAATTGTATGATGGAGAACTTGTCGGTAAAAAAGTTTTTCCAACAATAACTTTATACGTGTTTTGAAATTGCATACTTCAATAAAAAAGTTTTCCTAACAACATCTGTTGACAAATATTTTATAATTCATACTATTTGCAGTAAAAAATACAATTTTCTTTTCGAATATGACTCTAAACGCCATTTTTAATCAAAATGCTAATAACTACACAAAAGCAACTAAAATATGATCGAACTCTTTAGTTTAATCATCAGACCATATGGTTGAATAGTATGTTGATTGTTTTCGTGTAGCATTCTAATGGTTTACAATATCGCTTTTATGTCAAAGAAAAAGCTACAGGAAATGTTATGAAAAACCTTTTGAAAAACCTATTATTGTAGAGGGAGAAATGCGAATAACTTCTGAAAAGGTCGTAATAAAACAAAAGAATTGTACTGGTTATGAGGCTATATCTTGGGACTAAAGAAGAATATTTTAAGAGCTTCGGTTTCTTAAAACGAAAGAAAAATATATGTCCCGATTTTATCAATGTCCCGGTTTTATCAGCCTAAAATTCACCAAGGGGCTGATAAAAACGGGTCCTCACTGTTTTTATATATTTTTATATCATATATTTTTATAGGAAAACTTTTTTATTGAAAGCTTTTCCATGAACCAAATATGCTGAAAAAGTTTCTTTTGCGTCTTTAAAACTATAAACATTGGATTTTTGACATTTTATGATGGGGAAACACGAATAACTTTTTTTTATCACACGAATTAACTATTTTGGTGGAAAAAGTTCCAGATATCTCGAAAACTATCACATTTTCGAACAAAATAAAAAATTAGAAAAAATGCATTTTTTTGCAATTTAAATTATTAACAATTTTTTTTGTTTTTGTGAAAAATGACAACATTTTTTTAGTGTATATTTTTGTCGTACAAAAATGTTCATAGCTCGTTCTCATTTTTGCTGTAAAAAATACAGTAATCGATCAAAAAAAAAATTGAAATTAACCTTTACAGTACCAAGCTAAATTTTTTTTGAAAATTTTGTTTAAATTTTGCTCTCATTTCGTCAATTTTTGACCGAATTGGATAGAACTGGCTTTGAAAGATCTGGAATTTAGTCCAGTTTCTATATACCGAGTAGTGTTCAAATCCGTGAACCGGTTCCGGAACTAATCCGAATTCCCTTGGGGTATATCCGGCATCCCAGTGGGGTGACGGACGAGTTTTGAAGAAACATCCCGTAAATTTAAGTAATTGTATTTTGAAATGTGCTACATATGACTATTTCCCATTGATCCTTCACAATAGACATGAATTGGACCAATCTTGGCCACCGGAGAACTGTTCCGGGAGAACCTAAGAAAATGTATATATTTTTCTATCATTCCAGCGATTTCGGTTCATAGCTTTATACGAAATGCGAAGTTCTTCCAATCATACGGTTCTACAGCTCCCTCAAGGCCATTCCGGCACCGGTTCCGTACGGATGGACATTTGACGCCATTTTGAAAACCAAGATGGCAGCTTCCGGTTACCACAAAATAGTGAAAACCACCATCAATATGGGTGTTATTTGAAAGAGAACGGCCAGCAAAAGCCGGAAATTGATAATTGACGCCATTTTGAAAAGCAAAATGGCGATTTCCGGTTACCACAAAACAGTGAAAAGCATCATCAATATGGGTGTCATTCGAAAGGGAGTGGTCAATAGAAGACAGAAATTGATTTTGACGCCATTTTCAAAACCAAGATGGCGGTTTCCGGTTATCACAGTGCAGTGCAAACCACCACCAATAATGGCGTCATTGTAAAGCGCTAGCGATCAGCAAAAGCCGGAAATTGGTTTTTGACGCCAATTCGAAAACCAAAATGGCGGGTTCCTGTTCCAAAGAAACAGTGAAAACCGTCATCAATATGGGTGTCATTTGAAAGGGGTGTGTCAGCAGGAGACGGAAATTGATGATTGACGCCATTTTGAAAACCAAGATGGCGGCTGCCGGTTTCCAAAAACCAGTGAAAACTACCATCAATATAGGTGTTATTTGAAAGGGATTTGTGAGAAGAAGTACGAAATTGATTGTTTATGCAGTTTTGAAAACCAAGTTTGCGGTTTCCTGTTACTGCAAAACAGCGAAAACTATCATCAGTATAGGTATCAGAAAGGGGTAGTCATAAAGTTATTTTTGACGCCATTTTCGAAAACCAATATGGTGGCTTCCGGTTACTACAAACAACAGTGAAAACCATAAGTATGGGTGTCATTTGAAAGGGGTGGTCAGTAGATGTAGTGGTGGCGGTGGTACTACCACGTTTGTAACAGGAACACTCTCCATAGCACTGAGCAATTTTTACACGACAAGCATGACGTGTTCAAGCATTACTCTCTGACCATACTCAGCATGCTACTGTACGAAGGGCCAAAAAGAAATTGCGTGGTCGGAAAGTGACTTACATGTACTACGGAAGCTTTTGCTTCCAATAACAAGACCATATAAGCCAATTACAATGCAAGCCATTGTTATAAAAAGTAGCCTCAATAGGTGGGGAGAAAATCCTGCGCAATGTTCACGAAATGTAAGCAACAAGAATCTGGCTACTCCACTCTTCCTGCCCAAATCGTTTCAATCAGGTGGCTTGATGGTCCCTCTCAATTCCCATGTATTCTATGTAAGGGTCATTCCACGCGCTGTGATCAAGGCACGTGTAATCGACCTTCACGGATTTGAATCAAATTTGGAGGAATTGCTCATCTAGGGCCAATATATAAAAACCAATATTTTTGTGTCTATTCAATCATCCGGCAATGGGAGCACCCCCCCCCCCCCCCCCCCCGTTTTGGCAAATTGTCAAAACCCTTGATTTCCTTTTGAACATATTTCCGGTTCTATTTACTCTAGAACCAAACTGTAAGATGGGTTTTGAAGAAAATTGTTCAAGGAGTTTAGAAAATATATTAGTTATTGGCGGCAGTGCTGCCAACTATCCGATTTTTTCAGCCAGATAGCAAATCAGCGATATTTTGAAGCAAAAAACGCTATTTCCCATATAAAATCTCAGGCGCACAACAACAAAAAAACTAACTTGAGTATTCTAAGTTCACACATAATTTATCGTGAAGTAGACGAGAAATTATGAAAAATTACGTTTTTGGTTGCTTTTTAGCAGATCAGGGTCAATTTTTATGACTGTTTGAAGATTTTCTCAATTTTGGCCAATAAAAATGGATTTTTATATGAGAAAATTCGAGTTCTTCCCTTCAAAACAGTGCATCTCAGGATGCGCTCAAATTATATTGACATTATAAGTGTTTTTTATGTAAAAATATCTACAGAACACGATGGCATTAGAATCTTCAAAATTAAAATATTTGTTATAAGAAAAAAAACTTAATATTTAACTGAAAAAAATCGCATACTTGGCATCACTGTCGCGAAAAGTTAAGCTCCTTGAGCAATTTTCTTCAAAAACCATTTTTCGAATGGATTCTATAGTAAATAGAACCGGTGATATTTGTAGAAGACACCTAATTTCTATCTCTCCGTTGAAAAGTTAGTGTTGGCGCCATCTATGCGGTCACAGGTGGCACTAAAATTTTCTAACCAAGATATAACTCGTATTATGTATTGCAATTCTTCCGAACATACTATTCAGCTAAATCTAACCATTATTCTACAAAAATGTTTAGTTTGTTAGAACCTAGTACCGATACACTACCACGCACTGCTAGGCCCCATGCAAAACTGACTCAGACACCACTTCGCTAAAAGTTTAATAACTTCTTTTAACAAAGCCGAATTGACTAGCAGTCTTCGACAAAGTTGTACACAATTAAATTATATTTCTTGTTTTCACTTACAGTCATAATTCGATGCATACTGTGCCACCTAGCGGTGAAAATGCGAGCTAGTGGGTTTTCTTCATATAAATTGTCGAAAAATCCCATACAAACTTCAGGCACGTTGGTCCGGTAGCTAGACTTGTTCGATTTGCTTCAAATTTAGAGCAAGTACTCCTGGTGGGACTAGGAATCGACTCAGAGGTAGGCCGATAGGGGTCACGTCCTTACAATCGTCGAACGGTTTTGTGTAATCAGATAGGTGTACTAATTTTTGTTTTAAGTTTGTATACAAGAAACAAAGGGGTTGGATAGGCAACCGCTCTCCTCTTGCTGCAATAAGTGTGCTGGATATGCTACACATAGCTATGCGGCGGTACGGTTTTTTGGTGTTGGTGTTTGTTTTTTCGTGTCGTGGAGAAGGCGGCCATCGAGGTTTTTAGATAGTGACGGACCACGGCATCGAACAGACGCCCCGAGTTTTTTTGTTTTTCCGGGACAGTTTCCAGCCACAATAACCAGTGCGGTGAAGTGCGCGTGTGCGACGGTGACAATCCCGTTCGAAAAGTGCCGACCCGTGGTTCGGGTACTCACGTGTTTTGGTGTCGGGTCGCCGGAAAAGGAAGCTAAGCGCCAAGGAGCAACTCGCTTCCCCGGCTAAGTATAAAGAACCCAGAAGACGCCTTTCCGCTCTCGCTGTGAAGGATCAGCCGAACGAGCCTAGCTCTCCTTCACAGCTAAGCTTCAAGGAGAGCGAAGCAGGGTGGCCAAAGGTGCTCCCTGGGAAGTACACTGCGGTGACTTCTGGGATCTCTCGCGGGGAGCGAGTAGATCCGGTGATAATTCGCCATCGTCGCTAGGGAGGTTCCAACAAAGGAGCCAAGCTCACATCCCTAGCTAAAAGTCAAGGACCGCTGCCGGCGCAGCCAACGACACCAGCAGGAGAACGCGGCCGTTGTGTTCTCGGCCGGTCGGAAGAAACCGCCCGCCTTCCCGCCATCGTCAGAAGCAGCTGATCAACTTCATCGACAGAGTGCAGCAAAGAGGAGATTTGGTGGAATAAAAGTCGGTAAATCTATTAGTTTATTTACCTTTTTTTGTTGTGAAACGAAAATCCGTAATTCTGTAAAAACACCTAGGCCGCCCTGAAAAGAAGGGTACGCCGTGCAAACAAGAACCCGAATAGTGGAAAACCCTTACTTACAAAGTAAAGAAAAAAGTAGGCAACCGCGGCATCTCAGTCGCCGTCGTTCCCTCAGCACATTATTCAGCAGCGGCTCACGAGTCAAAACTTCTTGATATCATCCACTGCTTTAATTGAGGCCAGCAATCACTCCATAAACGATTGTCATCGAAGAAGCCCCACACACCTGCACGTATACCACACTTTGAAGCCGACACCGACACCAACCACGAACGCGTGAATCAACAAATACATCTCCAATGCAACGCACGATCACGATCCGCAGTATTGAACGAGGAAATACACATGTCCAAATCGAAAATTATTATTATAATAATATTGCCGATGGACAGTCCATGTGAACATCGGCTAGAATGAACTAATCTTGTTGAGATCTGCGTTCAACATATTGACAACAATATGATTTAATTCGGTTATTCTCGCATAGTAATGACTACGAAATGGGAGCAAGTTTTAAAAGTTTCGCTGAACTATATTGAAAATTAGTCTAAATCTGTACCTTTTGAGTCACGAAGAAACTTAGTTGTCTGTCACAACAGCACATACTTATTGTTGGTGTGAAAAATTGCTGCTTGGGTGACCGTTCATTTCTAAATAAAACCCATACCGATGATGATTTTGACTATTTTGTGGTACCACCATCTTGCTTTCCAAAATGGCGTCAATCAATATCCGTATCTGCCGACCATCCACTCGCAAATGACTTCCATCTTGATGACAGTCTTCACTGTTTTGTGGAAACCGGAAGCCGCTATCTTGGTTTTCAAAATGGCGTCAATCATCAATTCCCGTCTTCTACTGATCACCCCGTTTCAAAAGCCACCCATACTGACAATGGTTTTCATTGTTTCCTTGGAACAGGAAGCCACCATCTTGGTTTTCAAAATGGCGTAAACAATCAATTTTCGTCTTTTGCTGACCACCCGCTTTACAATGACACCATTACTGACGGTGGTTTTCACTGCCTTGTGGAAACCGGAAGCCGCTATCTTTGCTTAGAAAATGGCGAAAAAATCATTTCTGTCTTCTATTGACCCCCCCCCCCTTTTGAATGACACTCATATTGACAATACTTTTGACTGTTGTGGTAACCGGAAACCGCCATCTTGGTTTTGAAAATGGCGTCAATTATAAATTTCCTCCTTCAAATAACACCCATATTGATGGTTGTTTTCACTGTTTTGTGGTAACCGGAAGCTACCATCTTAGTTTTCAAGTGACAATCTCTTTTCTAATGACACCCATATTGATGACGGTTTTCACTGTTTCTTTGGAACAGGAACCCGCCATTTTGGTTTTCGAATTGGCGTCAAAAATCATTTTCCGGCTTTTGCTGATCGCTAGCGCTTTACAATGACGCCATTATTGGTGGCGGTTTGCACTGCACTGTGATAACCGGAAGCCGCCATCTTGGTTTTGAAAATGCGTCAAAAATCAATTTCTGTCTTCTATTGACCACTCCCTTTCGAATGACACCCATATTGATGATGCTTTTCACTGTTTTGTGGTAACCGGAAATCGCCATTTTGCTTTTCAAAATGGCGTCATTATCAATTTCCGGCTTTTGCTGGCCGTTCTCTTTCAAATAACACCCATATTGATGGTGGTTTTCACTATTTTGTGGTAACCGGAAGCTGCCATCTTGGTTTTCAAAATGGCGTCAAATGTCCATCCGTACGGAACCGGTGCCGGAATGGCCTTGAGGGAGCTGTAGAACCGTATGTTTGGAAGAACTTCGCATTTCGTATAAAGCTATGAACCGAAATCGCTGGAAGAATAGAAAAATATATACATTTTCTTAGGTTCTCCCGGAACAGTTCTCCGGTGGCCAAGATTGGTCCAATTCATGTCTATTGTGAAGGATCAATGGGAAATAGTCATATGTAGCACATTTCAAAATACAATTACTTAAATTTACGGGATGTTTCTTCAAAACTCGTCCGTCACCCCACTGGGATGCCGGATATACCCCAAGGGAATTCGGATTAGTTCCGGAACCGGTCCACGGATTTGAACACTACTCGGTATATAGAAACTGGACTAAATTCCAGATCTTTTAAAGCCAATTCCATCCAATTCGGTCAAAAATTGACGAAATGAGAGCAAAATTTAAACAAAATTTTCAGAAAAATTTTAGCTTGGTACTGTAAAGGTTAATGCATATAGAAATGGGGCCAAATCATGCAACTAAGTCGATACGACTTTTTCATGCAAGTTTTCGTTTCGAAATGCGCCATGTCACCCCAGCACGTAGTCCCAGGAAAGGCTACAAACTTTTTCCCTACCAGTCACACGTTCACTTTTCAAGCCGCACGTACAGATAGCATGCCAAACCAGATATTTCGTAACGAACTTGAACAGTTTCACATGCTCGAAAATGTCTGACATCATTTCTCTTTCAGTTACTATATAAATCTCCTGCCTAAGAAGCTGATTAAAGGCTGCCTTGACGTAGGTTTACGGATCGTGTGTTTTGTTTATCGTCTTCTCAAAAGCCGACAGTCCGACTCGTTGTAGACGACACTAGCAGCTTGTTTGCGATATCTTGAACGGAGAGAATGGTGTGCCGCTTGAAACCGCTGGCTTCCGGCTTTTGATTTCTCCCGGATCCAGGCTTCCAAACGTTACCAAACCCTTTTTGCTTTTCTCATATAGAAAGGTTATGCAATCACCCTAAAAATCGTCAACCTAATCCCAGCCCAGAGGACCGAGTGTCATATGCCATTCGACTCAGTTCGTCGAGATAGGAAAATGTCTGTGTGTATGTGTGTATGTGGAAAAAATATCACCTCTGTTTCTCAGAGATGACTGGACCGATTTGCACTTAGTCTCAAATGAAAGGTACAACTTTTCCATCGGCTGCTATTGAATTTTTTATTGATTGGACTTCCGGTTCCGGAGTTACGGGTGGAAGAGTGCAACCACACAGCAAATTCCCATATAAACTGAAATGAAAAATTCTCAAAGGGGGGAGTAAGGGCAAATTTCAAAATCGAATTTGCATTTTTTAAGCCAAATGACTTTAAAATGCATGAAACGTTGAGATTTGATGAACTCTCGAAAAAAATTATTGACGAGAATTGACTTTTTTGGACTTAAGCACATTTTTGGCCTTTCTCATATAGAAAGGTTATGCAATCATTCTAAAAATCGTCAACCTAATATTTTTTTGGACTATATAGGCTTGGATAGGAGTATGCAATGAGGGGTTGCTATTTTAAAATTAAAACTAGTTTAAAATCTCTTAACAAGTTGAAAATTTTCGGCAGGGTTGGGACCCAACAGATCTTCCTCCTTGATCCGCCGCTGGTTTCAAGAGATGTTTCAGTGTCGACACATAATATCACAAGATCTTTACTGTCGATCCATTGTATGTATGTGCAAATCGTACTGAATATGTAATATACATTTCTATCATTGTATTGAACATAACCAGCCATGGAATCGTAGTTTGGACAAATGAGAAAGGCACAATTGCACCACTAGGTGGAATAAAACCAGTTTTTACGTTGGTTGTAGTTGATTTAACCACTTCTAACGTTTCGCTTACTCGGCGAGCGAGTAATCTGGGTTTCGCAATGTATTGCTCCTCTTGCTTGGACACCATTTTGATAAGAAGAAAATGTCAAAATCAAAATAGAGATATCATACTGCATGCGCACCAAATGAAGAGAATTTAAGTTTTTTTATTATAGAAGTTTTAACCTTAGGGTCATTCGCCTCTTTTCAGCTTAGAGAAATCTCTATTGAAAAAATCTCCAAAACCATGAGAACCACTAGAGACTTCCCATAAAGGAGAAGTGCTGTCACCCCTTCTGTGGTTCCTGGGAGTAGGCGGAATCCTGAATGAGTTGGAAGGTTCGACATAATGTGTTACGGAGACGTTATTGTCAAGTTAATGGCAAGAATTAATCTACGATTTCGGACTTTATTCAAACTTCTCTAAACGTGACATGACAACGATGTAAAAGGGAGAAGCGGATCATACATCCAAAATTCCATTTTTCAAGGAATAGGACTATCAAACTAAAACCAACTATCCTTGATGGAGCTACTATCGACCAATAACTTCAATGGTTTGGTGACCAAAACCACCACTCCCTCACTCCAAGTAATGCCTCTGACCTTGTCTGGAGTTAGCAAAGGTGTTAAATTTAGCATCATTAGATGTCCACATTGAAAAGAAGACAGCACATAGTGCCTTGCGGATACATAAACTCTATCAGACATTCGATGTTGTCATACTGACCGAGCTGAATGGATAATTTAGGCCTATCCAGTTCCAGAAGGCGCTTCACTGAATCGCCAGTGTTTTAAGCCTACGTATATGCAATTGAGACTTGTACCAGAAGGTATAGGCTTAGAAGCGTCCTCAAGGACAAGAAGATGGGCTCCCAGTATATTGCTGTAGATAAATTCTGAAGGATCTAAAAAGCAAATACTAGCTCATTTTGATATGGATGCCAGGGTACATAGAAATAGAAGGAAACGAGTTGGTTGACGAGCTGGCTAACAGAGGAGCAACCTCTCATTTTACAATCCTGCTTTGGATTTGGGCCTAGCAACCTTAAGAAAAAGCTTGATGATTCCATCACTCCAATCTCGATCAAGAGTGCAGTTTTTGAGATAATTTTTCAATTAAGGGAGTATTTTAATCATTTGAAATAACAATTACTATCTTTCACGAAACATTCTAAATTTTATCAGTGAAAACCCCCCTTGATCGAAAAATTATCTCGAGAACTCAACGTAGGGGTTAGGTATTTTTTCAATAGAATGTGTATGCAAAATTTGAAATAAGTCAGTTAAGGGACCATTCATAAATTACGTAACGCTTTTAGGGGGAGAGGGGGTTCGACAAGTTGTTACATATTGTGATATAGGGGGGAGGGGGAGTAAGCTATATCGCTACGTAACATGTTTTAACCGAAGAAAAAAAAATTATTTGTTACGTCATAGGGGAGGGGGGATAAAGAAATTTGTGACAATTTGTTACGGGGAGGGGGGGGGGGGGTAGGGGAGTCAATTTTGGGCAATTTTTGCGTTACGGAATTTATGAATGGTCCCTAAGTAGTTTTTTAATGGCAGTTAATACCGCAAATCGTGTTTTTTCCAGAGACGTTCTACAAAAAGCTTTGTCACCGAGTCATATGACGATATTTTTGCATGAAAAAATTACAGAATGTTATTGAAATGATACATAATGCACTAAAGTTTTGATTAATTCACTTCAACCAAATTTGTAAAAAAAAATCGCAAGAAGTGTTTTTTTACACTGAAACCCTTACCCTTTTTGACAGTGACAGGGTTATACGGAGCCATTACCAACGACTGATCCTAAGTTATTTTCAGACAGTACTGACTTTTGAATATTTGCTCGTATAATTATGTCAACCAAATCGATCAAATGGGCTCTTGAAAGTTGTATTCCGTATTAGACTCCGGGAGACGCTGGAATCATTCCAGTTCTATTTCAAAGAGGATACAGACACTTGTAGCCTTGCAATATTCCATTTGCGTGGAGGGAAATTATTGTCAAAATTCATTTAAAGACGTGACAGCGTTAAATATAAAGAGACCAGAAGCTTTCAGGTAGAGTTTTTTTGATTTTGTGCAATCAAGAAAAAATTCCTTAATCATTTTGCTCGATTGATAGGAAAATCTGTCCTTAATTTGTTGCAGCAACAAATGCAAATCATCAAATCCCTGTTGTATATTCAAAACAACTTCAAGAAAGAGCTCGTTACCATCTAGATCTTTCAGTTCCGCTTTCAAGAAATATGCAAACATAGTTCCATGAGAATTATTAGGAATTGGCAGTTTCGTACAAGTACCATCGAGTTTCCATGTAAGATGGTTCGAAATGAATTATCACATCCAGTACTTAAAACTTATCATTAACTTGATTGATTGCGACATTTGACAGCGGCAGTGTTGCCGTACTCTCCACAGATTGACAACAGCTCTCGTAGAATTCCGGACACTTACCTAAAAAGAGAGAAGCAAAAAAAAACATATGTTAGCATAGTTCATCAATTGATTGAGTTTGCCTCGTTAAGGTTCAAGTTACTTTTTTTGAGCATGTGTTAGATTTGAACGCTGGGTAGTATGGGTAGGAAAAATTGTGTTTAGCTTTGCCACCGGATTATCCATTTAAACCTTTTCAAAACTCTAAAAGAAGAACATCAGTCGATTTATTAGATCACAACGATTCAAATCATACAAAATAGCTGCTGAAAAAGCTATTGGTTTCGCCAAATGGTGCTTTTGAAAAAGTGGCTGTGATTTTTTTCACACTACCACACCGTGCTGGGGTACGCAACACAACTGCGCAATGAAAAAACCACAGCCACTTTTTCAAAAGCACCATGCAGCTAAACCGATGGTTTTTCCAGCAGGTATTTTGCATGAATTGAATCGTGATGATCTAATAAATCGACTGATATTCTTCTTTTAGAGTTTTGAAAAGGTTGAAATGGATAATCTGGTGGCAAAGCTGAACACAATTTTTCTTACGCACACTACCAAGCCTTGAGGTAACTTGAGCCTTAAACCAACGCACGCTTTGTGCGAAAACAATAAATAGAAAATACTCGTGAACCCTCAAATGACATAACCGCGACTGTAAAGCACCCGGAGTTTACGATCGGAACACCAGTCCGTTGCCAATCCGATTGCAGCCGTCGTCATCTGGCCGAACAGGGCGGGTCAAGCGAAAGTGAGATTTCTACAGCAACCCCGCCTGACCCTCCCATGGTCTCACATGTACGCATATAAATAATAACAAAAGTGACTCGGTATGGTATGGCAATTCTTTACGGATCACCTGTAGCTACTTTGCGGACCAAAGTACATATACAACAAACTGCCCCGCGGGGCACAGACGGGTCACACATTATAAGGTGAAAACATAACAACCGGAAAGAAATTAATCAAAACAAACAATAATGACGTGACGGTTTGCAGTCGAGACGGGCCAGGGTGGGCCGAACCGGACACACACACGCACTAGTGTCCATCACTCCGTCATGTGAAACGATCTGTGATCTTTGCGACAATTTGCGCAGTCCCCCACGAGGCAGCAAAATAAGAACATAGAAAGTGAAACGGATTTGTTTTGTTTGTAGATTGGCACGTGGAAAAACATTTTCCCACAATGTCAAAGTTATTTGTGAATTGTCAACTTGTGTAACTGAGATGAGCAGTTTTATGTAGCATATACATATATACAAGAAGGAAATTGTTTTGTACCTGAGATTGAGTCTGTGTTGAACTTATGCGATCAACCCTGAAATAACACAAATATCGATAGATGCCTGGGAGTAATCTACAAAAAGGAAATTATTTCTGACGTAAATGACAGAATCGCTAGCTAACAATTTTGAAGAACACTTATAGAGAACGTATGGTTATAGAATCGATCGAAATCTTTTCAAGGTTTATGAGGTTATTAAACGAACATAAAATAGATTTAGTCGTCTGGATTCTATAGGATGGTTATCCATGTGGACATGGAAGACTATTCTGATTCGGTTTCAGGGCAGTATTATGCAAACGCGCGTTTTTTATTAACACCTGAACTGTTTGGAATAATTCAACAATTTCTATTCCAGCAAAGACTTGTTATGACTCCCACGTTTTAAGACGTGTCAGATATAGAATTGAAAGAAAAAAAACTTGCTATTGTAGTGAGTTAGGTTAAGTTAGGTGCAAGATAACGTGCGTTCCGTTAGTGATGACAACTCATTTTTTTTCTAATTATATAAGGGAAATTCGTTGAAAAAAATAGTTGAAGTTAATATATTGTTATGGAGGCACGTAAACCGCATTGAGTACAACGTACGCTAAGGATTGCTTGCTTGAGCTTGTACAACCACTCCTGTTTGCTACTCCGTTATTGCACAGAGAATCAAAAGATGGTTATGCCTGGGAATAGTACATCAACCTTAATCTTGGTAATCCCATGTTGTTTGTTGATCAATACCGGCACAAGCCCGAACGTAGATCCAAGTAGGAACGGGAAAGAATGTTAGTATGACACTTGGTTTTACTAAAGGCTTCATATACTATGTCACGGGAGGAGAGAGAGATTGTTAGTAAAGATAATGATTCGAAATTGTTCTGTAGTTCGGGCACGATTCAAGATTTTAGGAATCACTTGGCACCCAGCCACCGGGAGACTTAAAATGAAAAGGCGTTATAGGAACATCGTAATTGGGAATAGCGAGATTTAATGAACCAAAAATAAACGTCTAAAAAAGCTCTTCGTGCTGATATGACTGCAGGAAATTGGTAACTAGTTCTCGATCCTTGTCGCGAGTTATCACTTCTCATACATGACCATTCCACTCAGACAAGACCATGCGTCTTCCCTATGCACATTTAATGCCCGGTGGATTAGTTTCCTAGTTGGTCAAATACATTACTAAACAAACATAGAAATTAGTTTACTCAGTCCAAAGAAATGTCAACTGGGTTGGTATCACCCAGCGGATGCATGTTCGCTTACAATGCCATCAATTCCACGAACATTTGAAATTACATGCGACAAAATATGTGCAGCATTGAAAATAATGAAATGAAGACTACTACTTATTTGCAATAAAATAAGAAAGTAAAAATATATTTGCATAACCAAGGTGCCTCATTTTTAAAGCTAGCACTGTTGATGAATCACCCAATCAAAATGGGCGATAAGAAACGCGGACGAAAATGGCTAAACACCGCCGGAACCAAAAATGAAATTTGTAATTGTGAAAAAGTATATTAAAAAGTTTATCGACTTACTTGAGATGTGAGTAGAAGTTTGAAGCACTCTTCGACTCAAGTAAGGTAATTTGCTCCTACTGGTTCGGAGAGGCTGTTGCATATCAAATGATATAAAATTCCGTAATCGGATTCACAAAGATCACACGAATAATACTCAGCACACTGTATAGTAGCCATGTGAAAATTGAGTTTGCAATGTCCAGTCAGTCTTCGCCTCTTCGAGCCAATTCCCAAGAATTAGAACTGTATGAAAAGAAGTTAGAGGCAGTCGTCCGTGATGGCTCCGTACAACCTGGAAAGTTTGTGTCAGAAACACAATTCTTCGTCAGACGAGTATCCATATCCACATAACTTTATGAGCTTAGCAATTTCGGCATTCCACCAAGGGGTTCACACAAAAATCGGTAGGGTAGAATCACACAAAAATCGAAGCGAGCAAGCCTCTTGTATGCTGCTACTATGAGTAGGTTTCTTGTTGTTGTTTCATTTACGTCACTTAACACCGTAAGACGGGTCATTCGTAACGGTAAGTAGGTTTGTTTTATCCAAGTCACTTGAAGGTAGAAATAACAGTAAATCCTAGTCGCCAGGCCCGCTTCGAAGAGGTTCCAGTGCCAGTGGTACTGTCAGAGCAGAGCGTTATATCTAACATCTCTTCCCTGCCCGACCTTGTAGACCTTGGACTAAATTTATGACATGAAAGAAAAGCTGCAGAGGATGGGATAGATTTAATTGCTGTAGGTTCATGCTGAAGTTGAATTTATCTTTCTACTTTTTAATTACATTCAATTAGCTAGATATTAGGGGAAGTTATGAAAATGTAGTACTGAAGTGAGAGCAAGGATGTGAAATATACAGATCGGAAAATTAGAAGTGACAGGGTCATTAAAAATAGGTATAAAATCTTACGGACTAATCTTTTGTCTTCTACTGGTAAGTAGAGTCACGTAAGATCACTACTGAAAACCTGTCGGCGATTACAACATCAATGAATTCATCAACATTCATCAATGAGTTTGCTATCGGATTTTTCTGACAAAGAAGCGTAATTTATATTCATGATTTCAGAACCGTAGTCACGATTTTTGTAATTTCTGTCACTTCAGTGTGATTAATGCTCACGATTTTATGATCTTAATCACAATTTTTGTAATTTATATGTACGTTATCGTGATATTTTATTCTTGAGCTTACTATCGAATTTTATACGTGAAATAATGTGACTCACATGCATTGCATTTATCGCTCATATGAGTAAATGCGCCCGGATAGTTTGCTACTGCGCCAATAAAAACTCATATTTTCACACGAAAAGTTATTGGCACTCACACAACTTCTCCGGATAAATACAACGTGTTATTTCTCCGGATAAATAAAACAGCCGGAGAATGAGTGAATGAGTTTATCACGGTATCCTTTTTGCGTTCGCTGCTTTGCTGTCGTTATTTCAAAACACGAAAAAGCAAGTCTATCAAACTTCTTTGCCGCTTTTCTTTGTAATTAAGTGTATTTTTTGAAGTTTTAATTGGATTCCACGAAATTAAAATTTTATCAGCTTCTCCGGTGAGAGGGAAAAAGTCAAATAAATTTTATCCGGAAAATCATTCTCACGCTACTTGTGGAGACGGAGAATTTTGTGACTCATCTTATCTCGGAAAAGTTGAAATCGGATAAGCTTCTTTTCGCGTGAGTGAGAGAGAATTACAATGCCTTGACTCATAATCATAATATCAGCAGTTTTATCATGATATTCGTAATTTCTCTTTGCCGTATAGTGGAATGTTACTTTTTGGATACTAACAGACTTTTAACACGGAGAAACGTGTTTTGTAAACTATATAACACGATTTATGGCTCTATAATGTATTGTTGGTGCTCAGCGCAGTTTTCGTTTTCTGGCTGGACATCACACTAAATATTATCAAATGATTAACGATGTTCGAGGTCCTAAAATTTTTTATATCTTCTTCTCGTACATATACGCTAGCAGGTGGACCTAACTATATATTTCATGTAAAAGTTCATGGAACGAAAATGATTCCATGAATAATATTCCAAATTATGTGAAATAGTTTACGTGAATTTATCATGGCCAGAGTTGCATGAAATTAAAAATGACTAGGAATATCTTCTAAACATCACAAGCACACTAGATGAATCGGGACCAATGTATGTACTATGAATGAAAAACCAGTTCACGATTCCATTAATTAAATTCCATGATTTCACGAGAACGAATGGCGAGTCTTGACTGATATTTTAGAAATCATGAACCAGGAATAATTGAAAAACATTTCATGATTTTATGAACCATTCCATAGGCACGAATGTTGAGTTGTGATTGATGTACTAAGAATAATAAACCAGCTCAGAATACATGAAAAAAGTTAGAAAGGTGGCTACATTCAATAGTCCCTAAGGTATCGACGAAACCTTGGTTCAAGGGGATGGATGTGAGTCGTGGCTTCATTCGTGTGATGTCCTGACTCATGACAAACCATTACACGCTGGATGCACATCTCCGGTGTATTGGGCTCGTGGATAGTGGTATCAGCGCTTGTGGTGACGGCTATCACGACATCGAGCACATTGTCTGGGCGTGCGCCGAGTACTTCCGCCATCAATATACAAATTTAACTGCCCCTTTTATTTTTATTATCATTCTCAGAAGTGCCCTGTTCCGCCTGTACCATAAACCCACGATGGTTTGATGCGACGACACAAACATTAAACGCACAACGCGAAGTGTTTCCAATCCACATCTGAGCCGTACTACGAAATCGTTTGGAGAAACCTCTGCCTTCTTGAGGAGCACCACCCAGCGTCCCAGTACATGATTCTTCCTGATGAAGGCCACCCGAGTCTGTAATCCATGCAGTTAGTCTCCCGATGCATGAAACTGAAAGTTATGAATTTTCTCCCCCTGCCATCCACCCTTCCTTCCCTGACTCTTATACACAGAGGTAAGTCATGATTGTGTGAACTATTTCACGAGCGCGAATGCCGAATATTGACTAATATAATAGAAAAAATGAGCCAGTTCACGAACAAAGAACAATATTTTATGATTTTATTAATTATTTTTGGCGAGTCGTGCCGAATACGTAAGGAATCATGCAACAGTTCAGGTATCCATGAATAACATTTTATGATCTTGTGAACTATCTCACGAGCACGGAAATTGAATCGTAACATATATAACAAGAATCGCGAATTAAATCATGAGGAGTGAAGAAATTCATGAATAATATTCCAAGTTTTGATTTTGTGAACTAGAAACACGAAAACCAAATCAAGATCAAGATGTAATAAATCATGAATTAGTTCATGTCGTATAGTTGGACCCTGAACAATGTTTCTAAATCTTTGAATAAGGCAATCTTTAGTCTATGAATAATATTTATATAGTTGTGAACTACTCAGTTCGAGTTTAGAAAATCGGTATGATTATGACATGTCGGAAAGCGTGACTGAAGCTTATAAAAGTTCCACCGATACACTGATTTTTATTCCTGATCTTGTTTTCGTGAAACGTCATTGTCCTAGAATTTTTGGCATATGTTTTTGATATCAAATCAACTTTTTCCGTGTAAAACCCATTGAGATCAACTTTTTTTCATATAAACCATGTATTTTTCCTGGGACGTCATCATAGTCCAGGAACAGCATAAGGCATGTATTAGACCGGAGTCCCAAGGGTTGCAGGTTCGAAACCTGCCTCTAGGCACATTGCACAGAGATTTTTTTCGCCAAAATCGTGCGATCTATTAATTATGCTTAAATCGTTGAATTTGGATCAATGACGTCTTCGGAGGATTTTATTGACACTATAAACCTTTTAATCTCCCTAAAAGTGAGATATATTTACCAACTATCTTGCAAGCGCATATATCAAAATTACGCCTGCAGCAAAGTTGTAGAGAAAGCTTTTGCCAACAACTTTGCCGAAGGCACTAAGTCATTATCTTTGATATCTTCGACATTATGGATAGTTGTTTGTGGATGATCCCTTTAAAGCCAATTCACTAATATAAGTTTTGAAATGTCATTCTGACAAGTTCGAAATGTTCAGCAAAAAGCTTTAAATTATCAAAATAAAAACTTTCTATGTTACAACAATGGCTTATATCGTGTATTTTCAAAGTAGGACATTTTTTGAAAAATAAAGTGTTAAAAAGGTGATTGGTTGTTGACGGGAAAACGACTGAGTTTGCGTCAATAGTGTTTCGGGCTCATGAAAAACCGCAAGAATTATCATTTGTTGCTATGATTTAAGTGAGATTTTTCAACTATTTTTTTTTAGTAAAAGAAATGATCTAACGTCTTTGGAAAAGTTGCGTAGATTGCTTTTACGAATATCTTTGCTGAATACAAGAAATCTTTTTTTAATGCTTATTAAGTTATAGCTCATTTTATTTGGATGACTCCTAAAAATAGTTTTTCAAATATCTTTTCTATTATCATTCCTGCGGGTTTCATTTATTCTACGAATTTATTTCAATCGTCAAAATACACAATTTTTATTAACGCATAATTTTCCTTATCTCGAGTATTTTCGGAGATATTTGACATTTTTCAAAACCAATAGTTTTATTTCAAATCATCCACAACTCTACTGGACACAACGAGAGACAAGTGAGCTCTATTTCATTTCATACTGTTGATATAGCATTTCTAATTGCAATTAGAGCTGGTTGCCCGTTTTTGCCTCAAAAATTATTGCTTTTAAAACTTTTGTTAATTTTATCAAAATTACCCAATAACTTCTAAGTCGCAAGAGATTGACCAATGATCACTTCTGAAAAGATATGTATCTTGATAAGA
Organism: Topomyia yanbarensis; assembly: GCF_030247195.1. Lineage (NCBI taxonomy): Eukaryota > Metazoa > Arthropoda > Insecta > Diptera > Culicidae > Topomyia > Topomyia yanbarensis. Next base: position 340,220,493 of record NC_080671.1, read on the forward strand.
CGAACAACTTTTTTGAACATACTGAAGCTCCATCTTCGATATTTAAGAAGTTATGTTGAATAAAAACTTTTAAGGGGTCGTTCACAAACAACGGTCATTAAATTTGAGTGTACTATAAATAGAGATTTTTGGTCTTCAGTGAAAATGTTCACAAAAACAAGTTCTTTGACACTTCTGAATACTTTATTCTGTTATTTATACCTTGAAAAAAATTGTGGCAAATAACTCACTTCAAGGGGGATTAATCACTATGACTATATCGTCAAAATAAAGGTCTTGGATCATCTTAAAACATCCCAGAGGACATCATTGATGTACGCTTTACCGTTTTCGAGTGAATAATTTTTCGCAATCATTTTATGTAATCCTACCATCAGAATGATATTATTTCTGAGAATTCTAGAACAATTCGATGCAATGCACTAATGACCCGTTTAAAATCTGGAGCTTTCTAACAACTGAATCCATTTCAAATGCAGCTTTCAGGAGAAGTTTGAATCCTCAGAGCAAGCTAAAGGCTATTCATGCACAAGTTTCATATTGAAATATCCTGTATCAAACAAACAACACAAGCAAAACTTACATATCCACACGTTCCCCTTGGGGGTATCCTCCAGGATCCGAATGTTGAAATCGTACGCCGCCAGATCCTTCCGCAGGCTCATCGCCTTATCGTAGGTAAGCGCACATTTTGGCACCAGAAACAAACTGTCAAACTCATAGAAATCACCACCGATGTTACTACGACTCTTCGATCCCAGCACACTGTTATTGCTAGTACTGTGGTACAGACTGGAGCTGCTACCGTTGCCTAGGAAGGCCGAGAATCCGTTGGTCGGTCCTCCTCCGGGGGATCCACCGGAAGAGTACCCGTTCGTGTAAGCACCACCACCACCACCACAACCGCCTATGCTGTATGCACTGTTCCGGCTTCGGATTAGACGGTTATTGTTGGCACCACTTCCACCACCACAACCAGTGCTGCTGGCAGCACGACCCGCGCTACTGCTGCGAATTTGTACCGTTGAGCTTTGGTGGTTGCCAAGGCTGTGACCGTTGTGCTGTGGTGGATTATGTTGCTGTTGATGATGATGATGATGACTGGCACTGAGACTGGTAGCTGTGCAACGTTTCACTGATATCATAGCTTCAGCTGGAGAATTTTTGGCACTTTTCGCTGCGCTGCTGCTACGCAGAACGACTACCGTAATAACAATTCCAATATGCACACATACAAACACTCTTATTTCGAGGCTGAAATCTTCTTACTTCATTGCTTTTGTTTCACTTTTATCACAGATATAATTGCTGGAGAGATTTTTTTCCTTTTCACTGGAGATTCATACTCATCGGTCGGTCATTTTCGATGCACCGTTCGGTTTACTGAACTGAGCTGAAATTGGAATTATTATAGCACTTTGCCGCGATTCGATTCGGAGAAATAAATCAGGGGCGGCGCCCACGGGAGGAGTTCTACGGCGAGGAAAATTTGTGCAAACGTTGTTGTTGTTGTTGTCTAATTGATCGTTTCGTTAGCAATTTGAGGACCGCGCCAGGACTGAAACCCCGTCTCTAGGAAATCACGAACCGAACTCAACCGCGCAAATCGTCCAACTGAGTGGGGCCCGTAGCGAAAGGCACGCGCTGTAGCTTTGTTTTGGACTGGCCGCGAAACGAGCGCAACGCGAAAGACGAATCTCGCGTGTGTCGCATGTTACGAAAAGTCGAAAGCCGGATAATTTATCGTCGATAATTGTTGCAGAAGCGGTGTCGCGCACACGCCCTGAAACTGAACTCACTCTGGTCACTGGTCAACCCAACGGATGAAACCGCGATTGTTTGGCACGATGTTTCCAAATGACGGTGGTGGTGACGACAACGCCAGCCAAGGATTCATTTTACACTTCCGATTGCGGAACGGTTTGGAAGAGGTAGATAGGGAAATGTTACAACTTTCCGAATTATTTCGAGGTCCAAGCACGAGCCTTCAACGGCGAAGCTCGCACCGGCACTGCTGAACCGCACCACGCCGGACTATCGGAGAAGTGGAAAATTTCGAAACCTCAAAAAAATCCCGCAATCTAACGCAAAACGGATGGAATAATCAGGTAAGTGGAGAAAGAAGATTCCGAAGTGGAGTGGGAAACCAATTCGAATGGGGAAAAGTAAGCTCCGATACCCGGTGGCTGTTGTTAACAGACAGACCGTACAGAGGTGAAGAATTTTCTTCTCTTGTTCGATCAAAACGGTCGGTTTGGTGTTGGCACATTTTTTTTCGATTCGGAACATGGTTATTACCACCAGAGATGATTCCGATACTGGTCATGGGTTCAGTAGAGCGTTTTTTAGTCTACTGACTTTTAATTGCTTAACAAAAATACAATCAACACTAAAAACGCTAGTGCTGATACAGTGATAACCCAATTTTGTTATGGCTTATTTTTGGCTGATTACATCGGGACGCTAACAAAATCGGGACAGACCATAATAACCATTTGTTGCCTTTCTGATATAGAAAGGTTATGCAATCGCTCTAAAACTCATCAACCTAATCCCAGTCCAGAGGGCCAAATGTCATATGCCACTCGACTCAGTTCGTCGAGATCGGAAAATGTCTGTGTGTATGTATGTGTGTATATTAGACCTCTCCACATTTTGAAAAAGTTTTGAAATATACATGGGTCAGCTCAAATTTTTGTTCTAGCTGTGAATTTACGAACTTTCGCCAAAAATGGCTTAATTTGGACATGATTTAGAGGTGTCTCCAATCAAAAATCGTGTTTTTGCTATGTTTCCATGGGAAGATCACTTACGCTCTGATTTGATAGGCCCTACATGACCACATATCATCAAAGGTTGTTCCTTACACATATCTTAACATGTTTTAACAGGTGAACATAGCTCTAATCGCAATAGAAAATTTGTTAACTGAATTTTCATATAGAAAATTATATCAAAACCAAGGAAAATTAGTAGTATTTTTTCTTGGTTTTGGTATTCTTTTCTATATAAAAATCCAGTTAACAAATTTTCTATTGCGATTAGAGCTATGTTCACCTGTTAAAACATGTTAAGATATGTGTAAGGAACAACCTTTGATGATATGTGGTCATGTAGGGCCTATCAAATCAGAGTGTAAGTGATCTTCCCATGGAAACATAGCAAAAACACGATTTTTGATTGGAGACACCTCTAAATCATGTCCAAATTAAGCCATTTTTGGCGAAAGTTCTTAAATTCACAGCTAGAACAAAAATTTGAGCTGACCCATGTATATTTCAAAACTTTTTCAAAATGTGGAGAGGTCTAGTGTATATGTGTATATGGAAAAAATGTTACCGCTGTTTCTCAGAGATGGCTGAACCGATTTGCACAAACTTAGTCTCAAATGAAAGGTACAACCTTCCCATCGGCTGCAACTGAATTTTTTGTGGATTGGACTTCCGGTTCCGGAGTTACGGGTTTAAGAGTGCGACCACACAGCAAATTCCCATATAAACTGAAATGAAAAATTCTCAAAGGGGGGAGTAAGGGAAAATTTCAAAATGGAATTTTCATTTTTAATGCCAAATGACTTTAAAATGCATAAAACGTTGAGATTTGATAAAACCTCAAAAAAAAAAAAATTGACGAAGATTGACTTTTTTGGACTTTGGCATATTTTTGTCTTTCTCATATAGAAAGGTTATGCAATCGCTCTAAAAATCGTCAACCTAATCCCGGCCTATAAAGGCTTAAGTAGGAGTATGCAATGAGGGGTTGCTACTTTAAAATTAAAACTAGTTTAAAATTTCTTAACAAGTTGAAAATTTTCGGCAGGGTCCGGACCCCCCGAATCGTCCTCCTTGATCCGCCGCTGGTTTCAAGCGATGTCGACACATAGTATCTCAAGATCTTGGCTGTCGATATATACATTTCCATCATTGTATTGAACATAACCAGCCATGGATTCGTAGTTTGGACAAATGAGAAAGGCACAATTGCACCACTAGGTGGATTAAAACAGGTTTTTATATTTCTAAAAGAATTCGAAACACCATAAACTAGTTTTACGTAAGCCATCCCGCACCACAAAATTGGTGCATGCAAATATTCTTTTTGCATAATGCCAGGCGTTTGATTCTCAAACCAAAACACTGTTTCAATCCACTTAGTGGTGCAATTGTGCCTTTCTCATTTACATAAACTATAATTTAATAACTGGTTACGTTCAATATAACATTCTGGAAATGTACATTACATTCTTATTACACTTGGTAAGCATATATAAGCGCACGACTGTCACGAACCTGATAAGCAACATGTCGACGCTGACACACTTGAAACAAACAAAAATAAAATATTTAATTAGCTTAATCAGAGTGAGTTCAATGTTGTCTTCGTGTTAACATATTTTGAAATACGGGATGGTAGGGGTACAATTAGTGGGAGGGGGAGGATGCGTCGGGAACCACCTAACTTATTTTAGTATACGGGATGGATGAAGCTATTGCAGCTGTAAGGTTGGTCTGAGGGGGGTGAGAAAGTGGGTCTGAGAGGAATGAGGAGGAGGAGTGGTAGATGGGGGTTTAACACCGAACTACATATTGTACTTTCCATTTGAGACTAGGTTAGTGAAAATTGGTTCAGTAATCACCGAAGTGGCTTCAGTTCTTGAATATGCCCGGAGCCCGAGACATCCGGAACTACCGATAGTGAACAATATAATTCAAAAAATTTTGATTCGTCATCAGTGGTCTGGCCTGCGAATCGAGGTAATTTGATGTTCATTTCAATAGATTTTTAACCTATGAGGCATTACGATTGTACAGGTTTATATGGAAAATTCCTATGTGACCGCAATAACCAACCTGTAACTCCGGAACCAAAAGTCAAAACTGAATGAAATTCAATAGCAGTCAATGGGAGTACTATATCTTTCATTTTAAATCAAGTTTGTAAAAATCGGTTAAGAGTTTGCTGGGAAGTAGGTGTGACATTAGCTCAGGAACTTGGCGAGTCCCCCGGGGGCATCAAGAACCGTCATAAGTAGCCAATGTGATCAAAGCTACTTTGATTGGTCATTAATGATCTAATGATTAAATCCAAGTAATGTTGAACCCATTTGAATATGTATTAAATAATTCGGAGACCATAGGGTTACCAGTTTATATGGAAATTTGCTGTGTGCTCTTCAATCCGTAACTCCGTAACAGTCAAGAAATGAGCTTATAGTGACAGACCAACCGAGATGACAGGCAAAAACCACGGTTAAAGAAGAGCGCTATATACAATATTGTTGAACAAAGGGGGTAGGCGTAGCGTAGTTGGTAAATCGATTGCCTTGTACGCAGCGCACCTGGGTTCGAGCCCCGACCCCGCACATAGGGTTAGAAATTTTCATAAGAGATTTTTCTAACCCGAAGAGGCGAATGACCTTAAGGTTAAAACCTCTATAATCGAAATAAAAAAAATTGTTGAACAAGTTTGATAAATTTAAACAGAAAAAAGTTATCGAAGTTTTCGAAAAATACTTTGGTTTGGCAAATGTATTGCACATGTGAGTAGAAAAGAATTTTTTTTCGCTTTTCTGCGCACATGCCAATGAATGTGGGATCCTATTTTTTGAGAAAACATAAAAATTGTTCTTTCAGAAATTGTAGCACGGTAATGCATCGGTCACGACCGGAAATCTCTACCTTCAGGCTTAGCATGCCTTCAGTAGGACCAAAAAAACGACGCTCATATTCAGTAGACAACACATTCCATGGCGAAAGGGCCGGATAGTCTGGTGATATGGGGAAACTAACTCTCTTCTAGCATCTGAACCATACACTAAAAAATAAGTATCCAGTCCACGCGCGATCATTCAGGAATACATGCGAATATGCGAATGGCCACACGGTTATGAACTCGAATTTATACACGCGAAGTTACATACACGCTAGCACACGCGACACAAACGCCCACGAGATCGAACACGTTAACGTACAAACGCTTGAGCCCTTCGCGATGATACATGCGATCGTGAAATCCCTACGCACGGACGTGACGTGATGCATTATCCTCCTTTTAATATTGTTACAAATGGCAAAGTAAGCTCAGATGTGTGTGTGTGTCACAGTGATTCTGTTTGCCAAAATCGTGCGATCTATTAATAATGCCAAAATCGTTAAGTTTCAGTCGATAACGTGTTCAGAGGAATGTGTGGACATTATGAGCCCCTTCATATGATGCTATAATTTTAATGATTAATCCTTCTAAAAGTGAGATTTATTTACCAACCTTCTTGGAAGTAGATAAATTAAGGTTATGTATTCGACAAATTTGTAGAGCAAGCTTTTGCCAACTACACCATCATTGCTTGTTGTTGAAGCATGACAACTTGTAAGCCAAATCATTATTAAATAATGGACGACAATCCCAATGCTTAGATCATAGAACTAACCCTGTACACTGAGAATCGGCTGCGTAGTCTATTCAAATAGAAAACGAAAATTCCAGAAAAAGATACCAGTAGTACCATAATTTTATTTAGCTAAATAGAGTATTAAAGGATGCTAGGATTTATTGAAAAAAAAACAAACTGCTTTCACTAAATATATGTAATTTAATAAAAAAAGATAAAATAAATTCCAGTTGTAAACTCAATCAATGAACAATGAAAATACCTGGAATATTTCTGAAAAGTCCTGGAAAAACTTGGAAGATCAGAAAATTTTATTTTCAGAAAAGAATCGACACTGTTGTCCAGAAATAATTTTTTGAAAACTCAATCGGACTTTTATAGGAAGAGCAATAGAATAAGAACATGTTCACAAAAAAGTTGGCGTTGGTGCCCTCTATGCGGTGAAAAGTAGAACTAAAATGTTTTAGTTAAAAGATGACTCATATCATGTACTAAAATTCTTTCAAACGCGCAATTCAGCTGAACCCTAAATTTTCTTGGGAATCGGCTACTGATTCATTCAAGCTAAAATAAAGTTTCTTGGGCTTTGGCTACAAATTCACCACCATGTACTGTTACACTCTACGCAAAACTGACTCAGGCATCACTCCAATAAAAGTTTAATAACTTCCCCTAAATAAGTTGGATAAATTTGCAGTCTTCGACAAAGTGGTAGGTAATAGACTGATGCATACAGTCACCTAGCGATGAAAATGTAAGTTATAGTGGTCTTTCTCTATGTAAATTGTCGAAAAATCCCATATAATCTTCGAACTTGGTCCGGTTGCTATACTTATCCGATTTGGCTCAAATTAGGAACAAACAGGTAGGATTAGCAATCGACTCAGGGGTGGCCCGATGGGGGTCATTTTTTTCTTGACGCCCTAGTGGGTACCCCTTAATTTCTATTCATACCAATAAATTCAATCAAATTTGTTAGAAGTTATTCAACTTTTTACGCAGTGACGCCTGAATCGGCCTACAATTCCACCACATAAGACACAGCGTGCTGATTATGTTCAGGAACATGAACCAAACAAAGTCATTCAATACACGAAACAATATGCAGTACCGCACCGACATCTTAAATCAGTATACCGCATATATAGACAGCTACTCTATAGAGGTACGCTTACACAAATTTTCTCTGAACACCCTTGTTGTCGGATTTCTTGTCAAGATACGGAGAAGTGTAATCCTTCGCAGCTGGTGCTTGGGTGACCTTCTTCCTGGGTGTTCTTAACAACGCTCGTGTGTTAAGAATGCGTCCATTCATATCGATCCCTTCATTCATAACCATTTTGTGTAGATCAACCGAAAATGTGACCTTTAGTCAGACAACTTTAATCACGACCCCACGGTAGATTTCTAAGTGTCAATTCTGCAATGAGAAACTAACCCACGGAAAACCATGCGCAGAAGCAGTTAAGGAAAGGACACCTACTACAACTAAAAACAGCACCCAGTCACTTTAGCAAAATCACAAACGGCTGCAAAATCAATCTCTATGGATCTGACAGAATTAAATATTCACTCAAAAAACATTGCACTTATTGCTACCATTGTGACTCATCAGAACAAGCAACAAACAGAACCTCCGACCGCGAACAGAAAGAACAGCATTGCCGATGACGACAAGGACGAGTACGATAACGCAAAAGAACGCAGAGCGAATGACCTTCAAGATGCGGCGGGGAATGGCTCACCGACAAGTCTAAACACGCAACAACAAAATGCGAATAGAAAGTAATTCTAGTTGCTTTATTTTTTAACTTTGTGAAAGCATTAAAGATCATCGCTCAGTGATGCTTACGTATTGAGCCATGTGAAATAAACGAACAAAACACTGTACATTTACACCACACAAGGAAAAATATTAAAGTATGGTTTTTGGATAAAATCGCATTTTTAAAAAGACGTACCTCAGAAATTTGTCCAACGGTATTTTTAAAATTTACTCAGAGAAACTACGTATAATAACACTGGTGTGAATCAATTTTCATGAAAATTCTCCGTGAGGTGTAAAATGTTTCAACGAATCTTATGTTTTTCATCTTCGTAATACTTGGCTTGGTTTAGCTTCAATTTTTCTACCATTTTAACTTAACAAGGGCGTTACACTGAATCCTTCTTGATCATCATCTGATCGTACTACTATCGTGCTTCTAGAGGAACCTCTTGGTGGAATACCCAACTTGTTCGATTCGAAAAGTTATGCAGAAAAGCTTAGAATCGAAGACACAGGGACGGATCGAAGACCTTTAAGTTAACTCACAAAGTATACAGCAATGTCCTTTGATCCTCTGAGCAAAGTGAATGGGAAAACGCTAACACAAATGTCTCAAATCTCAACGATAATAGTAGATTAAGTAAGTTACTTTCGACATCGAAAGACTTTCATATCAGTTCGATTAGAACTGCTAATAGTGAGTATATATCTGACGAAGATGTAGTACTCAATTGTCTTTTTGACACATCCAGGCTGAGTTCTTTTCAGGTAGTTCTAACTCTTGGGCATTTGCTCGTAGAATTGAACAAATAGGCGATTGAAAGTTTTGCTCCGTATGCTATACAACATGCATAGCAGCGAGGGAAGTCTACTACCACTCTGTCTACAACATTGAAAAAGCTGTCAATTAGTCAAGCTTAGGAGTTCTTCTTGATATTGATGATACTTTCGACAACGCGTCTTTCGAATTCATTTTGGAAGCAGCATCAGGCCATGGAGTACCTTCTTGTATCACGAACTGGATACACGCAATGCTTGATAACCGGCATCTGTGATCATCGTTATGACAACTAGAGATAAGGAAACTGAGCGCATGCGGATGCTTTCAAGGTGGTGTGCTGTCACCACTTTTATGGAACCTTGTCGCCGATGGCTTGTATAGGAAACTTAATGACCTTAGATTTCTGACATGGTTTTGCCGATGATTATTACGGCATTGCAAAAAATCACTCATTTTTCGAGTCCCCTTTTCATATTGTGACAAATGTCAAAGTAAATTCAGATGCCAAATTTGATATTATTTGGACAATTTTGGAACCCCGCCCACCTCGCTTGAAGTTTTTGAAACTGGTACTATGGGAAAATATGGAGAAACAATATATTAAATGCTATAACTTTTGAAGTATCGCACAGAAAATTACAGTATATACCTCTTTTTAAAAAGAAATAACATTAGTATTTGAATGGAGATATTGTTTCTCAAAAAATAGGGGAACATGAGGTACTGGGCCATTATATCACCAACATTCCCTATTCTTTTAAATTTTTCTGCTCCGTGCTGCAAATCATACATATTTTGCAGTTTTTCTAATGTATAAAAACCTGTTTCAATCCACCTAGTGGTGCAATTGTTCTCATTTGTCCAAGCTGCGATTCCATGGCTGGTTATGTTAAATACAATGGTGGAAATGTATATTACATATTTAGTACGATACGTACACAAACACATACATACAATGGATTGACAACCACGATCTTGAGGTACTATGTATCGACATTGAAACATCGCTTGAAACCAGCATCAAGGCATCAAAAATACAAATTCGATTTTGAAATTTGCTCTTACTGCCCCATTTGAGCATTTTTCATTTCAGTTTATATGGTAATTTGCTGTGTGGCCACTCTCTTCAACCCGTAACTCCGGAAGTCCAATCAATAAGAAAAAATCAATAGTAGCCGATGGGAAGGTTGTACCTTTCATTTGAGACTAAGTTTGTGCTAATTAATCGGTCCAGCCATCTCTGAGAAACAGACATTTTTTCAACATATACACATACACACACATACATGCATACACCAGACATTTTACGATCTCGACGAACTGAGTCGAATGGCATATGACTTTTATTATGTGATCCCTAAGCGTCTTTTACACTAGAAGAAGAAGCTGTATTTAATAATGTATTGTTAAATAGAGTTGATATGTGCAATTTCATCATAACAATGTAGAATCGAGACTAAATGCCAAAAATATCGGATATTTCTAAATTTTACCGGTAACGAATCTATTTTTATTTTATTCCTAAGGACTTTCCACTTTTAAAGCATAATTGCAGTATTCTAGTCGGGGCACTGACTGGACATTGCAAATTCTATTTTCACATGGCTACTATTCATCGTACCGAGTATTATTCGTGTGATCTTTGTGAATCCGATTACGAAACTTCATATCATTTGATATGTAACTGCCCTGCAGTAATGCAATTGCGTGTCCGGATTTTTGGTTCACCACTTTTCCATCAGGAAAGTGATGAAACGTCATTGCATGGCACAAATCTCTGAATAACATGGTAAACGTGCTAATATATTCTGATTCATGATGATAGGATAACTGTTTCAGTTTATTTTGAGATGTACGAGAATGGCCTTTTACAAGACACAGTGCACTTTGCAAAAGGCTGCTCGAATGACCGAAACGTCCGAAAATGAACAACTTTAATACCGGTTTTAGGGGAGATTTCATCAATTTTGCCCGATTGGATGTTCACTGTTTTCATATCTTTTGTGAACCATTTCACACACAATTTGGCTCCAAAATATTCAATGACATTGATCTGAAGGATTTGGAAAAAAATTGCCAGACGTAAGAAAATTTACTTCATATTAGAAAAAGTTTAGACGCGGCTTGGCTTGGGAGTGAATTAGTCTGCTTTCTCTCAGGCTATTGAATTAGTCTTTGTTGTGCTCGTTTTCAAGTTTGGCTGGATTGGATTGTTTGTTGGACTTACGGGTCACGATCGTGTATCTGTGGTTTTTGTCATTTGCTTCATCGCTGGCGCAGTATAAAGATCAGAAACACTTTGCGTAGGTTTTATTGTTGCGATATTCGTTGCTACTTGAGCAGTAGTTACGGTTGTTTATGGTTTGGTTGATGCTGATGATGGTTGTGTGATGAATATGTTTGCAGTTAACATTGTTTCATTAGTAAATCAGAATTTCCAATTATGTGTCTTCAGGTTGCAGAGCTGGCACGTAGGGGTCTGTCCTTCATATGTACACAGCGTGATTTGAGATAAGATAACGATTTTTATTTTGCATTAAAAGTGCAGATAAGAAGCAATAGGTTTGGTCACTCGCGCAATCTACTTATCGAAAGTATCGTGCAAAATCGTGCAAAGGTACCTCAATTTTGTCATCGTCCATATAAATGGAGATCTTGATTCTAACATTGTCATGCTCAACGATGTGTTATGTTTAATACGCCTTTCTGCCATGACAAAAGTGTTGAACATTATCAGAATAGCATTACGTGTGTGATGAAATTGGATTCCTTAAGTAAAAGTTGCGTGCATCTTCAACCAACAGACTTTATCTTCATCAAAACCACAAACAATGACGAAAACACCAAAGGAGCATCGATGCGTCTGATTTAAGATTTCGTACTGAATCCTATTACATAGTTGAAAAAGGTTGAATTATTTGGATATTATTTTTAAGAGCTGCATAAGGGTAGCTGAGAGTCTCGTTCTCAAGCAGGCATACAACCTCCTTGTCATTTTAACCAACTATTATGTTTGTTAATGACATTTTCGATTGATAAATGCGGTACGTTACAACCCTTTTCCGTTGTTCTTCGATAAAATCCCGTCACGTTCGAAGCTAAACACCATGGAGAAAAGCGCGCTCTCTCTCTCTCTCTTGCCAATACACACATGCGATAATCATCAGTGTGATGTGATGTATCAATCGATCGAACAAAGGCACCAATAAAGTAGTGAATTAATTGAAAATAGTTCGCCACGATCGACCGATGGCCAACAGTTACTTGGCTGCTGTCGATTTTCTTCGTCACTTTGTCGTGTCCAGTCAAGCTGCGTTTCTTTCCTCTCTACGCTGATGATCAACTTCATGGGCATACACTGTTAATAAGCTAATTGTTTTTCGCTATGCTTGTTCCGTCAATTACTGCTTCGCAGTACCGAGCGTCCGCCCGTTAATTCGTCCGTTACGGTTTCACGACGTACCTTTGTTTCCATGTGGTACAATTTTTACGGATGATGTATGTGCACACACAATTACACAAAAGAGCACGTTTGGAGTCTTTGTGTGATATTATTTTTTTTTCGATTATCAGATAACGTTTTGCCTTCGTTACCGACAAACAAAAGGTTCCGATTGATTTGATCAATCAAAATGTGCTGGATACACCTTTCTCCGCTTAACGAAGTAACCTCGATAAGATTCGAATAGGAAGAATGGACCAGCCTCCTCAAGCGGCACCTCGCGTTCATCGATCACAGACCACCCTCCCGTACCATAAATCCTAAAATTTCGTTCCCGTTGCTTTCAGTGATTCAGCTGCCCAGAACTTGCACGATTTCAAATTTATAGCTGATGCCAGCAGCTCGTGATTATTTAATTTGCACACTTAATCAGTTTTACTTCGCCCTTTCCAACCCCCCGGGCACCCACCAAATTGACCAGCTAGCTACCAGAAAATTCAATCTTATTTGCACCGACACCAACCAGAAACCCAGCTGTGACTGGCAATTGTCGAGCAAATAATAACTAAACCACGTGCATCGCATATACAAAACGGCTTTTGGCCAGTCGCGAAATCACGCCAAGACCAGGAAGACTTCCTACTAGGCTGACGCCGCCGCCGCCGCTGCTGCCGTCCGGACCGAGAGTTCACAGATGTAGATGGACGTACAGCAGTAGCGGTTCGAGTGGAAACGGAAATTGGTCAGAGATTCATTGCCCAGCTGCCGGAACAAAAAAAAGCGGAATAAAACTGATTCATATTTGAACCCACCTATGATGGCTATGGTGCATCGTTATACATAGCAACAGCAGCAGGTCACACCCAAACCAAACCGCCTGTCTACAACAGAGTTGGTTGATTGATAGAGGTATATATCGATGGAAGCTGTGGAATGACGACGACGATGACTGCGGAAGCAAGCACAGCCCAGAGTCACTTTCTCTCGCGAATTTCTTTTCCATTATTTTGTGTTTTTCCTCGACATCGTACCCGGGGGTCGAGGAAATGGGGGTGGTGTTTCTAACAATTGTATATTCGATTTGAGCAATAAATGTGCGCAATTTCACGCCCGCTTCGTTTTTTTTTCGCTTCAAAATCTCGCGTTTCCTTATTGAGTTCATATCGAAGTGGGTGAAGTGATGAAATTTTATTTTTTCGAACTAACTCGAATCTGGGTCAGCTTGTTAGGGTTGGATTCGGATTCCTTTGTCTACCAGAACGGACATAGATTGTAATGGCACAAGACGTAATAAATACGTTGCTTAAAAAACAGCATAACTCTAAGGAAAATAATGACATTTTCTTGTTATGTTTTAGGGGGCAAAGCGGCACTTGCAATATTTCTGCCAAACAGGATGAAAAGAGTAAATAATGGAATGAACTTGAAAACTCGACGCAAATTGGTCATAAAATTCTTCCAATCACACTATTTAATTAAACGCAGCAATGTTTAATTTCGTTAAAGTTCGTGGGAATCGACAACTGATCCATTATCAAGCGCTGTTAGACTCACTTCAAAACTAATGTAATAACTTGGGCTAACGAAGTCGGATCCCTTTGCAGTCTTCGACATAGTTGAAGGCAGTGGAAGTGCCTTTCAGAATTGCGAATTCGGTAATAATCTTATGTTTATAACGCGGGGGTGATTTAGGTGAAAGAAGAAATGCCTTCGGATCGGTTGGATGCTCTCAGAAGTCCTTTTTAGCAGACTGCACCCTTTGGCTACATCCTTTTTCGGCGAGTTTTAGAGGACGATCAACGACAGAGCCTATTTTTACTCTGCGACCAATTCTGAATAAATTGAAAATAACATGCGGACTCTCACCATCTTTTTGTAGATATGACGCTGGATGGGTTAAAATGGCCGGAGAGACATCCAATTCATTTGTGACGAAGGATGGATTGAAACAGGGCGATGTACTCTTTAATCTATTGTTCAACATAGCGCTCGAAAGTGCGATACGAAGATCTGATGTGCAAAGGAACGAAACTACATCACGACATCTCATATCTTGGCTTCGCGGAGGACATCTAGGACATTGGCGTTGATCGCAGAGCAGTGTAAGAGCTATTTGTGCCTTACAAAAGGAAGGCTGCGAGAATTGGACTGACTATCAACTCTGGAAACACCACGTACATGGTAGCTGGAAGAGAGCACGGCAGTTCGAGCGGTGTAGGTCCCGAGGCCCTAAATCGATGAGGTATGATACGGGGCTATTGACGAGTTCTATATATTTTGGAAAACTAGCTAGCCGGGAGGTGAAAAGACGTGTTGTGACTACTAATACGGCTTTCTATGGCTTACGTAGTTAGCTTCAGTTCCACAGCCTACAGACACGTACAAAACAAATCGCTAATACTCCCTGTTGCTAGACCACGATGCTTAATATGATGATGAACTGAACTAGTGGGTTTTCTCCACGTGAATGGTCGAAAAATCCTCTCTAAACTTTAGGTATGTTGGAACGGTAGCTAGATTGGGTTGATTAGGTTCAAATTGAGAGCAGATACTCCTGGTGGAATCAGGAATTGGATCAGGGGCATGAAAGTCAAGGCCATTTTGTTCTTATTACTCGAATATGCACCCCGAAGCATAGACAAAAAGCTAGACTAGACCAGAGACTCGGAAGGATTTTTTGCTGGATTTTATACGATCCAAGGACCAGGTGATCGTCGACCTCGACGCAAACGCACTTTCTGCGGATGGAACAATTCCTTGCAAAATTTTCAAATAATCTGGCAATGTGAAAAAAAAAACGAATACTATGGTAATGGGAATATAGTGCAAAATAGCTTCCTTGCATGTAATGCAATAAGCCTAATCACAGGGAATGTGAGATAATAAAAAGATGAGGTGGTTAAAACATTTAAACGGAAGGCACTGTATGCATCTTATTATCACTGTAAGTGAAAATAAGAAAGATAATTTAATTGTCTACAACTTTGACGAAGACTACTAGTCAATCAACCTTTTCTAAAAGAAGTTATTAAACTTTTAACGAAGTGATGTCTGAGTCAGTTTTCCATGGGGCCTAGCAGTGCATGGTTGTGTATCAGTATTCGATTCCCACGAACTAAACATTTTTGTGAAATAACCGTTAGATTTAGCTCAATAGTATGTTCAGAAGAGTTGTAGTAAATAACACGAGTCATATTTTGGTTAGAAAAATTTAGTTCCATATTGTACCGCATAGAGGGCGCCAACACTAGCCACCTAGCGGCAAAAAGGCGAGTTAGTGGGTTTTCTCCATGTAAATTGTCGAAAAATCCCATACAAACTTCAGGCACGTTGGTTCGGTAGCTAGACTTGTCCGATTTGCTTCAAATTTGGTGCAAGTACTCCTGGTGGGACTAGGAATCGAATCAGAGGTGGGCCGATTGAGTTTTCAAAAATTCATTATTTTTCTGGGCAGTCTACTGTAGACATAGACATCATGCTTCACGTAGCTCAATCTGAGCACGGTAAACGCCACGTTACGAATAAGCAGGAAGAAAATACGAATCGAAACGTCCGAAGCGACGACAAAAGGATATGTATTGAAAACTTGAAACATGGAGCTGCAAGTCACTTGCCTTCCCCGGGTTCGACCGAGTTTGGCACAATGAATCGAGACTTCGCAGTCGCAGCATTGCAGGCACTTTTTGTTGGCGGGGCAGAAGGTGTAAAAAGTGGGCATCGAGCGGCGATATTCTACAAGAGCGACCGTATGATAAACGTGCAGCTGGGAACAAACTTTATAGTGTTGGGCAACATGCGCCAACGCGGGATCAAGGTCGTTTCTTCAACTACATTATCATCCATGTACATTGCCCTTATGAAGCGAGACGGGAGGACGAGGCAGATAGGCCGAGAGGCAATGTACAAACTGGTGATGAGCTGGACAGTATGCACACCGTTACAAATGACAACGGCCAACGATGCGTGAAGCTCGCGATAAAACACTGCTTTAGGCCAATTGTAGCGGGCCGTGATTCTGAATGTGTTATTCATTGTACGGTTCAGGTATGTGCGGGCGTAGAGACCTGCGATCGCGTGTATCATCGCGAAGGACTCGAGCATTTGTACATTAACGCGTTAAGTTGCTAGAATGAAGAGTAAAGATTTCCGGACGCGACCGATTCATGATCTCGCGCGTTTGCGGGTTCGCGCTTGAGACCGCGTTTGTAACTTTGTCAGTACTAAAACGTTAACATAATTACAGGAGTGTTATCAAGTTTGCGCGATCGCGGGCGTAGGTGTGCGTTGATGATCGTGGATTTGCTTAAGGCTTCGTATGTTGACGTGTTTGTTGCGTGTGCTCGCGTGTATGTGACTTCGCGTGTATAAATTCGATTTTGTAACCCTGCGACCATTCACACATTCGCCAAGATGGCCGATTATTAAGGCGTTCTCAGTTGAAGCTTAAGACGTTCACTATCACCTTCTTTGCTGACCCAGCTGAAGGCGGGTGTAGAATGGCAGTATAGGACTCGAAAAGAAGAAATAAAAGACCATAGTTAAGACACATAATAGATTAGACAGGTTCAAGATACAGCTGAAGTTATGATCATCACGTGAAAGATATACATTAGTAATTCAAACACTACTAATACTTGAATAGCCAACCACCACACATAGCACATCCTTTCTCAATTATCTATTTGTTATTGGTTGATTTCGTCCGTGCCATTATTGCTGCTAATTTATTGTTACGCGTGATCGGTTATTCTATTCGACTGCGCTTTCACCCTATAACAAATTGTGGTTAATCCGTCAGTTTAGGAGAACTGGACAAAAGTAATGTTGAGGATGTTGATACCTGTACCTATTGTGGCTTTAGTGGCAGTCGGTGGGATTGTTTTACCATTACTCGGGTAAGGCTTTCCATGGTGTACTGTTACTTTGCGGAATTTACACACAGTAATCTGTTTTTCATACACACATTGGGTGGTTTGAGCGTAGGAAGAATTTTAGGTTCAGAAATACATCGAAATGAATAGCGCAGAATATTTGAATTCTCAATGTTTTTATGTTTTAATTGTTGCAAAGAATTACTTTATCGATTTTGTTGGCTGTTTTCGGCAAATTGGTGACCAAGAAAACAGAAAGATATCAAAACTGAAAGACAGATATGGTTGAGTAAAGCAGTTCTTTTTAATAATCTCGGAGAAAATTTCAGAAATTTTTGATATTTTAATATTTGTTTACCTATTTATTGAAAGTAAGTAGAAAGAAATTGGCATTGACATTCGTTAAAAGTTGATCTTCTTTTATCTGAATTGAGCATGTTTTCGCTGAATTTTGAGTTAATACACATTTAATTTCGTTTAAAGTGTTCAGACATTGGTTAAGAATCAGGAGCTTGTATAATATGATTTGAGCTAACTGCAAATGTTTATATTCACTTAAAGCGGCTTTAACGTAACTGGTCATTCACCATATTGAAAAGGCATAAGATCTTTAACAAATCGTTAGATGAAAGAATTTAACATCAACCAATAGATTTTGCAAACTAGTCCGATAAGCCAAAAAAACATTTTTGGCGGGATTTAAACTTAGAACGGAAAATTAGACTAGTTATGCTCATCTAAACATGATCGTGAGGAAATGTAATTCTCTGCCTTCTTCTTGCTAGAAATCAGGCGTTCCACCGGAGTCTAACAGCGTGATCGGAAAGCAAGAATAACTCATCACCATACTCAGCCGGCATCGTACATTGGGGCCGGAAACTACTTTCGAACAGACAGACCCGCTAGGGCTTTGGTATGCATTTGGTCGGTTCAATAGCTTCGATAAAATATCTCGGGTAGACTAAATTTTACCCGTCTCATTCTTACAACTTTGGTTTCGATCTGGATAACTTGAAACTGATTGAAATCAGTTCTATCTTTCGATAGAGGTATCCTAGAAAAATGCTTTCTTAGACAAAGTTATTTGTTTTGATATTTACAATATATGGCTCGAAGGCTCTGGTACTCCAAAATGTATGTAGATAGCGCTGTATAACAATACAAGAAAAATGCTAAACATGAACTTTGACGATTTTTACATTCATAAATTATTGAGATAAAATGTTTTTGTTTAATTTAAAATATTATTTGTTTTCACATTTTTGGCATATTCTAATATTCCACAACCTGTGTAGATGGCGCACATTAATATGGACCAAACAGGTCTTATGGCGCACATAGGAAAAGTAAGGCTACCCTCGTCAACGAAAGTCAGTTGTGTTCTGAGTATGCGTCATGGAGATTTGGTGTCTTCGACAAAGTAGCTTGGATGAAATTTAGCTGTATTTTAATCCGCTTGATTTTGATCTTGATAAGTTTAAACTGATCTAGATCAATCTTTTGAAAGCTTCCTTATAATCTACATGTTTTCGGCAAAGTTGTTTGTTTTGATATTTTCGACATATGTCGCAAATACACTGATAGTCCAAGATGTACGTAGATGGCGCTGTGTTACATTCCACGAAAAATATGTACAAAAATGATTCTTTACAATTTTTTTCCAGTCTAACTGGCTAAAAGTTTTATCATCAAATCTTTCATAATACACAATAATGGAGCTAGTAACAAAGAGTAAAGCATATTATCAGTTAGTCAATGAATTACAAATGAAACATTTTTCGTGAAACGATATAATTTTCATTAATTTCAAATTTCAGTTTTGAAAAAGCCCTACTTTTCTCTCTTCGCAACTATTAAGATGATGATTTGACTAGTTACAAGCAAAATTACAGTTGCCACTTTACAATTTAACAATTTTTTCCAAAACATACCCAAGTAACCATCCCTAGTAACAATTGTGGTTTTATGATAGTTTTATAGCCACTGATAAAACTTAGATTGCACTTGTAGCGTGCTATAAAACTTCAATTGTTAGTTGGGATAAGCATTAAGCCACTGCACAATATTGGCTATTCATTTACACAAATGTTGCAGTGGAACTCCATTATAGGATTAACAATAAATAAGCTCAATAAAAGCATCATTAATGCATACATGCACAGTCGAAATATAGCATTACCCCTACTCTGTATACGTATATAAAGCTAATATAAGGCGTACATGCTTCAAAGATCTTTAAAGCATGAATGCTTCACATGTGCATTTAGTTCCGCTATATAGCAAATATAAAGCCGATATAATGCTATTATAATGCTGTGGATTTATTCGTCATGCAACTTCTCTTGAAGATTATATTCGGCACATTTCATTTCATTCGAATATATACAATATAGCAAAAGCTGCGCACTTGCCGTGAGGGACAAAGAAAGACACCTCTGTTCGAGACTCACTAAAGTAAATTTTCAGAAAGCATTATTGTGAGAACGAAATTCCGACAAGGATATTAATTACAATGCATCAGAAGGGAGTCAATTACTGTTCTCAACAGTAATTTTATATTTTTCCTTTTTGTTCATCATACCGAAAAGAAAACGCAAAAAAAATATTGCAAAACCATATTGCGGAAAATGAGTCAATTCAAGCTTTCTAATGGCATGACATTTGTGCACTGATGCTATATAATAGCATTTGTACTGCACAAACAAGCTTTCAATTTCTGCACAGTAATATTAGTATATTTTGCCTTTTCTGGCATAATACTGGCATTATATCAGGATATATGGCTTTGCGGCTCGTTAAGACTGCTTTATATGTAGATCTAATGCATGTTATAATGCTTATTGGTTACTTGGGTAACTCTTTCGATGTCTTTGACGAAATGTGCCGTAAAATGTTCAAATAATAAGGGTACCTCTTCGCGGCTGGTTTTATTATGCTTGTTTAGAAAATATAATTTCCTAAGGACTTTTACAAGAAAATGTTGCTAATATATAATTTTTAGGAGTGTTCTGGGTAATGTATCAAAAAGCGCCACCTACAAAGGTTCTGGAGTAAATAGTATGTCAAAAATATCAAACCAAGCAATTGTGCTGAAGAAACGTTATTCTAGAACGTCTCTGTCGTGGTGATCTAGATCAGTTACAATTTATAATTCATGCTTTTCCGATCAACGATTTTTTCTGGGCTGAACAATTGATTAAACGACAACAGTGTCACTTTTTCATAAGATCAAAACCGAACAGGGGAACGACATTAAATGTTGCAACAGAACACAGGATCTTTCCATGGGGGTCGGCGTAGCGTAGTTGGCAAATCGATTACCTTGTACGCAGCGCACCTGGGTTCGAGTCCCGACCCCGCACATTGAGTTAGAAATTTTTCATAAGAGACTTTTTATCCCAAAGAGGCGAATGAGCTTAAGGTTAAAACCTCTATAATCGAAATAAAAAAAAGGATCTTTCCATGTTTAAAATCAATCGATACTGTACTGATCCTCAACGGGTCGCTCAAGTTTCACACATTTCAACTCAAGTTTCACACATTTCAACGATGAATACATTAAACGTTGGGAAAAATCTGATATGGATCACTACTGTCAGTGTTGGCAGATTATTTAATAAGAGTTGCTTATGATACTGAAGAGGTTATACCAATTTAAAATCTCAAATTGGCGAATAAACTCACATCAATGAAGGAATAAACAAACTGTTATGTAGCCGCAAACTGCAAATACAGATTTCAGTTTCTAAAAAGATTTTTAACAAATTGCGCAACAAACTGGATACAACTGTCGTAGTTCTGTACGCTACTCAAATCAAATCTCCAAACGCACTTTGGCACCATCGCCTTGAAATAAAGAATAATGAAATGAACCAATTGTATATCAATTATCTCAGATTCATCAATTGGCCAAACTACCGACACACAGCACTCAAGTAGCATCGATTTTGCCAATGACTTCCTCCGATACAAAAAAAATAAATTCAATCGTCGTTGCCTTTCACGAAGCAGGTCATTTATAATGATGACGCTCAATCAACATCAGCAGCATCCCTGCTGCAACAGAGTCCAGCTGAGCGCAAACAAGTCGAAAATTGAAGTCCAATTTTTGTCAATTAGCGTTATTGATTTTCCCGTGTCTCTAGTCATTCGAACTTTACGTCCTCCGATGCCACTTTCGTTAGCCGGTCGCTAGTTAGTCTCGGAGTGTCAGTTTTTTTTCTTCTGAGCAGTATTGTGTTGTCATTATTTCTCGAATCCAATTAAACGAAAACAGACGGGCACACAAGTTCGTTATCCCGGTTGAAATGTCTTAGTATCTACCAGCGGGACTTTCGGGTGGAGCTACTTTGGAAATTATTATTGGTCCATGAGATCGGATACCCCGAAACATTTACACAATTTTATTCGTCAGTAAATTCTCCAAAAACACAAATTTGACCACCCTAGCAACAATAACAACAACCGACGTCGGCCTGTCTAATCTGGTCAAACCGATCGTCCGGCAATGGGCGGCAGCAGCGGCATGTTTCGTCGAATTTGATGGATCAGGCAACTCGTATTACTTTGCCCTAATGGTGAGCAGTGTTAACGGTTTTAGTTGACTCGACAGAAAAGGACCGCGTGGGTTTAATACCGAGAAATGAAAACTAATCTATTCCAGTGAGCAGTGAGACAGAAACTTTTCTACCAGCGAGCTTAGGATACGAATTTTATATGATGTCTTTTTTGGTTATCTGAAAATTTTTGATGACGGCTTCACAAAACCTACTGGCAAGTCTAGCTGGATAGGACGACGTTGGAGATGTCAAAAATCGATTTTGAACGTTTCTTCAATTATAATACGTATTACGTCGATTTAGAATCGTGTCATTAACTAATGTGACGAAGATCAGCGGTTCGTGGTGGCATCCTTGTGTATCGGGTGTACAAGGGAATTCCAAAGCTAATACGTGAATTGAATCACGCATATCGTGTAGTTTGTAGAATGGTTAAAAGCAATACATGCGTGTATGTATATTTTATTGAAAGATATAAGCACGAAAAATAGAAGACATTGTTTGAACTGTTTGTTAGTTGGAACAGGGGCCGATTTAAGTCAAATTTAGTTCAAATATGCCTATAAGCTATCAACTCAAGAGTATTCTGTTCTATTTTTGAAACGCTTAGTTTGCATAAAAATAACAGAACCTAATGTTAACTGAACCAGCGACCTTTCCACGGAGCATAGTTACACGAAAGATACCAACTGGTCAAAATCGACAACATCATGGCTTGATGGCAGTTTGCTTTTATTTACTCGCCAAATTAATGGCTCCCACTCGCGTGTCCATTAGTGGCGAATTTGATCGGTTTCGAGGGTGCCACCGGCTACTGCTGCTAGTGCTGACGTCGCAGTGTTGGCTCGTAAATTTGCGTAAATAAAAGGGGAAGTTTGTTAATCCATTTCGCCGATTAATGGAATTTGACACTAAATGAGGTACACGCTTCGCCATTTGTTGGATTTTCTCTTTCTTTAACTCCATAGGAGAGTGAAAGGTAAGTGGTTTGAAGCGCAGTTAGTAAATCAACATTTGAGAGAAGAAGGGACATTCAAACGGGTGAGCTAACGACTCGGAACACTTGTAATGTTTCGATTCTTTTACTAGTGTGATACGTTTTACTCGGATTTTCATATGACTGTGAGTAAAGTGAGGAGGGTTTAGTATCTAAATTTATGTGGAAGGCTAACTATGAATGAATTGTGGGCGTTTTGCAAAGTTCTTTTATTGGCTCTAATAGAGCGACATTGGTCTAAGAAAGATGACTGAGGCCTCGGCATTCGATTTACAATCCATACAAGTTCTGACCTGGTGTCATTAAACTAGTGATGGAAATAACGAACAACTTTTGCAGAATATTTCTTCTCATCTCGTCAGCTTGGAGGACGAGGATCAAATTTGTGGAAAAGTTCACCAAGAGCAAAAGGAGTACTCAGTTTCAAGGAGGAACATTATCGAACGTGTTGCGCAGATACTAATTTGAATATTTTAAATTCGAAAGGGATTTAATATCCGATCCTATCGGAAACAGTTCATACAATGAAAACAAACAAACAGTTCACTTATTTGGTTTTTGACGTAAGTGGCAATATTTAAGACTTTTGGTGGTATCTAACGGTATCTAGCGGGAAAATTAAATAGATTAAATGTATTGGGTGGCAGCTGCAGTTGTGTGTGATCTCACTTTAGAGATAGGATACTATTACTGTCTTCAATGCGGCAATCATGTGTTTTTTCTGGGACGTCATCTTATCCCAGGGATAGCGTAAGGGTTCGTGCATTGGGCCAGAGTCCCAAGGGTTGAAGGTTCGAATCCTGCCTCTGGAGGACTTTTTCTCATAATTACTTTCGCTGAACTCACCATTTCGATCTGTTTTCCTCGTTGGATACCACCAAAAAAATGAAAACAAGTTTTTTGAGATGCATACATCGACTTTAAATTTATTTACCTACTTATACAAAATTTATGGCGGCGCATTTTCTATTTTTACTGTTGCACTAGGTTCAATAACTAAACACCATTGAAGTTAGGAATAAATAGCGCTTTTAGAACACCTACAACAATATGCTGACGCACAGAGGAGTAATTGGGGTCGAATCCTGGCCAAAATTATTTGCTGCTGCAATTGTTGTTATTATGCCTTAATATGAACTAAAAATAGACAATTACTAGTTTTTGGAACAATTTGGCATCTACCCACTTACCAGTGCAGAGGCCAATTTTCTATATCCTTTCAAATACTAGTAATTTCTAGGTGATCTTTGTGAATACATTTATTTTTCCAGTTGCATAAACATTTGATCAGTGGGAAAGGGAGAAGAAAAGGGACGCCTGTGCATATTTTCATAGAGATACATGTTGGCAAACATAATATTTGGCCCTACAGCATTTCGGTGTACCTCAAATTAGTCAAAATTTCAATATTTTCAAATCGCTTGGGATAGGTGGATCGGACAAGATCGGAAGAGTTCGAATATTTTTTGTATGGGTGAAATCTTGTTTTGTAATACTGCTTCAGCAACTTTGCCGGATCTAGCCGTATAATGTAACTTTTTTATAATTCAAATTTGGAATAAAATGTTAAAACAAGGTATTTTTTAAAGTTGGTGCAATACACAGCAAGTTTACTTTTTTTAGTTAGTTTTAAGCTGAAGTTAAACAAACGGTTGTGTTGAACTACGTTTGTAATAGTATTATCTTATTTAATACAGTCATCATCACTAGAAAGCGATTTTGCTGAATATATAACGAAAACGATTAAAATATCCCTTAAAATATCACCATTGGGCATACATGCAAAAATTCTTTAACAATTTTTGATATACTCCCAATTTTTCCACGTTATACAGTAGGTTCTTAGGTATGTAAAAAAATATAACGAAACAAAAAGATCGAAAAAAAAAATATTTTGGTTTTTGGCCAAGAATTTGTTCTAGTTACTCCTCTGTGTGACGTTCAAATAGCGTACTACAGAGAAGACCCGATTTTATCAGTTCCCGATTTGGTCCACCTCCGATTTTATCAGCTTTGTATCTGATTTTGTCAGCCTCATATGAAAATTGATAGTTGATAGTTTGATGGGCTCTAGCAGACGAACCAAGTTGAATTCGAGTAAATCCATCCTTGAGCATATTTTCCTTATTTTAGATATCCGAAAAATGCAAAAAAAATTTTTTTCTTTTTTTTTTAATTTTGCGCTGTCAGATCCCCTTAAGCGAAATATACACTAAATAATCAGAAAATGTTGTGAGGCTATATCAAGAAACTAAAGAAGAATATTTTAGGAGCATCGGTTTATTTAAAAGAAAGGTAAATATATGTCCCGACTTTGTCAATGTCCCCGCTTTATCAGCCTAAAATTCACTAAGAGGCTGATAAAACGGGTCTTCACGGTACAACGTAACTCTATCTCAAACCACTATTTTTTAAATTTAATTAACCCATTTTGAAGTAGAATACATCTAACGTTTCAATATAGGGGCTTTCAAAATTTTCTGCAAGAATTTTACTCGATTTTTTGAATGTGAATATCTGCCGTTGTACTGAATGAAAAAATAAGATTATTGCGTTATCTGGTTGGAAATGTGTGCAACAATGTTGTATCCAATTTGGTAGAATGTACAATTTCTTAAAATAACGAAAATAATGAATTTTATGAAAGTAGTAATTAACTGATCCATGATTGGTCGGTACAATTCCAGCAAGCAGCGAGTGTAATAGGACTGCCCCTTTGTCATCGAATGAACTGCGACACGTATAGAAAGGGAACATAAGGACAATTCGTTAGTTAGATTGTAGGCTGCTACGTTTCATGTCAGCTCGCATTCTTCGGTGGTAGGTAATACATCCCATGACTGCCGCCAGGTGCTAATAGTATTTCATTCCAATGATACACTGGCGTGCCAGTTTCATGCATACACGCAAGATACCATTGAGTTCTTGTCGGCCAGTCTCACGAACACTAATGCTGTTTCTTGGCTGAAAACAATCCCATTTGCTTTTGCCTTCTTTGTTTACTATTTTCCTCTAGCTAGTGATGTAGTATTTGTGTCATGTGACGTATACGTACATTATCTGTAGAAAAGTCTATGAAGACACACCACAAAAAACAGCAACTTCTTTCTTTCGGAGCTGAATAAATGGATTGGCGAAGGGTTGGTTTTGTGCGAGATAGCTCTCTTGCTCCATATCTGCGCTGTTGTGCTATCTTATAACTAGCGCCACTTTGCACACATCGAGAAAAACGATTTTTAAAGTTTGAGATTGAATATCTTGAAACTTATCAATGGTAGAAACATTTAGAGAAGACAAATGATGCTTCGATCTATTATCTATTAATTTCTCAAATATTACAAAGATCGGTGGACTATATTGAGTTTTTATTAAAAACGTAAACAAAAGTCGCACTCACACGAGTCATAAATGTGTATTGATGACAAAATTCGTATGACGTGTCATAATTGTACATGGAAAATTTTTCATAAAAATAAATCATTAATTATTAACTTTCATTCATATATTCGGATTTATTTGATCTAGAAATAATCGGTGAAATGCATTGTCGAGGGAATTGGCCAAGGAATCTAGAAAAATACTAATTTTTGGTTACAGTGTTGCCAAACATGCAATATTTCCAGTTTAAAAGTAAAACAGCATTTTTCTCGCTTTACATGTATTTTTATTTTGGAAATTATTATGCCATTGTGTACCTCGAACATTTTTACATATCAAAACATCTTAAACTTCATTATAACTTGAGCCAATCCCAAGATATAGTGATTTGAAACAAAAACCTCACGATTTCCCATCACGATCCTCGCTATATTTCAATAATCAATGCAGAATTTCAAAATTCTGAAAAATGCCACCTTGTAGAGATTTTTCAGACGGGTAATGTGGTAAATCTAACTCAGTTTACCCCTAAATGGCGTTTGTCATAAAATAGCACAACAGCGGCGATGTGGCATCAGGTGCATGTACATATAAATGCACCACGGCGCCCGTTCTATAGTGCACGACGGTGTACATATTGAAGTGTGAGCTGATGTGTACTCTTTGGTTAGTTTCGCTCTGGCAAGCGGTAGTGCGGCTGCGATTGCCGATTAGCACTGGTTGTTTCGTTGTGTAATGGAGATAGTGTTGGCTTATTGGATGCTGATGATTTCCGATTGATGATTTGATACGAGTTTCTTCGTAAAGTTTATTTGCGAGTTTATAGAGCATTACGGGGGGGAACTTACTTGGTCCTCGCGGCAAACTGGGAAAAAGTTTCACGTATCATCAATGTTTAAACACAGTTAAATAACGATCCGTAAAACCAGATTAATTATATAACAGATTTATGTATGACAGCATTTTTACATTAAGGGTAGATAATGTCAGAGACATTACCAAAATGAGGCAGCATACACGTTAGACTGTTAATACGAATGCTGCAATTTTTACTAATTTCTGAAAGTTTTTATAAAAATAAGTTTTTTCGGTATTTCTAATGGAAATAGCGAAATAACGGCACAAGTAATATCCGATTTTCTACTGTTGTCAAATTAATTGTTTCGCGCATATTTTCGAATATTTTAAATTTCGATGTACGTGTATCGATATTTCGGTATTTCCAGTAGAAATGTCGAAATAACCGGTTTTGATAGAATCTATTAAAAAATATTCACAATTGAAGCATTCGTATTAACAGCCTAAAGTGTATTCTACTTGTATCCGGTTATGTCTCTGACATTACCTACCCATCCTTTAACAAAAATAGAAAAATTTAATTAAATAATAGAAAAGTTTTGTGAAGTGCAGAATTTAATCATGAAAACGAAACTATATTTTTCATGTTGTCTTCACGGCGGACAGTTAAAGTGGAGTAGTTAAACATGTTACCAAGCTTCAATTCATTATGCTCATTGGAACCAAATTCGCCAATTTCGTAAAATGGCTGCCATTGTGTAGCCGCCATTTTGAATTTTCGAATCATGTTATCAGAATCGTAATCAGCGACCTCAAAAAGCACATAATCTATTTTTATGCTAGTGGAGAAGTTATCCCTGTCTCTCAAAATGTTTTATAGTCCAATATAATAATAAACTCCATTTTTGCAAATTTTCATAATTTTTTTCGAAAAAACTGACAAACGAAAAATTCGGCAAAAAATCAGCTCACACCTTTGTAGGGGTATGAGGTGGGACCATCATCATCATCAACTCTAATTAGAAATCCAATAAAAACTTAGGAGAAGTAGGTGGGACATATATGCGTCGCAAAGAGTTGAAAGAGTCTTAAAGTTGTCTGAAGACTACTTCAATTTTAAAATCAATGCCGCAAAAGTTATTTGAATAAAACAGTTTTTCTAAGAAACACCCTAACCTTTGATATTAAATTTGTTGTAAAATGAAAAAAAGAAGAAAGAGCTTACATGTCATCAGCAAACTTTTCTAAAAAAATTGATCTTGGTAAAATTAGAACCAGTTTCACTGTTGTTTTAACAAAAAGAAGGGACTCAAAAACTACGAAAACTTCTCCTAAGACTTAATAACGCTAAGTTGTTTAGTTTTAATAGAATCTCAAAACTCCTGCTGAATTTGCATTCTGGACCAATGTGCACTGTAATGGAACACGTATCCGCCAGGTGGTGCTGACATTTCCTTGGACTGAGCAAACTAATTTCTTTGTTTGTTCAGTGTTTATTGGACCAACTGGGGAACTAATCCACTGGGCATTTAGCATTTTTTTGTCTGAGTGGAATGATGACTGTTAAATCAAGTATGAGGGTTGGGAATTGAGAAATCACGAGAAGAATCGAAAAACAGTTACCAATTTGCGGCAGTCATATCAGTACGAAGAATAATAATGTTTTATTCTCATATTCATAGGTTTACTATTAGTTCATTAAATCATCTATCAGTAATATTAATTGCTTTCTTTGTGTTGAGCGCTTTCATAGATTTTGGAGTAGTATATGTCATGATTGTCATGTTGACCATATTTTTCCTGAGTATAAAAATATTATAGCTTGTTTATTGATGTAAGAGGTAACAAAACCAGGAGTCTTTTATTTATTTCTCGCATAAACTGCATTTTCTGGACACACTGTTGTTTTCAATAAAATTATTTTCTATTCGTTCTTAATGACTCCAATCTTGTTTTTCTAGTAGTTTTTCTAGCATAATAAATCCGCGCGTATGCCATCGCATGTATATTCGACTTACAAAGTTAGCCATTACAGGTATTTCGGCAGTGCTTATTTGATACCAGTTAAAATGCACTTCAATTAGCATAACAACGCATGCGAATAGTGATGAGATAAGAATCGACACCTTATTCAAACTTTCGCGGAGAAAGAAACCAACACTAATTGTCATTTCATTTCGTATAATAATAATAAGATTAATTTTAAATAAATATTAATAATAATAAGATTAACAGCGTAGCGAGATATTTTGTCTCATAGTAGAATTTTACATGATTTCGTATAATAATAAGATTATTACACGAAAAATAATATTTGTTTTAAGAAATCTTCAATTACATAGGCATTAGCATATCTATTTCGACAAATGTTTTGAGGCAGTAAAGTTACACAATTGCTTTTTATTATATTGTATTGTTCTTGGCTTGTTGTGAGAAAAGAAATAAGGAGTAATAAAATCGTTTACATACTGCTTAATTTAATAAGGAACACTCCCTTCTGTCGACTGTGGGCAGTAGTTGTTTATTTTTACAAAACAAACCTGTCCAAATTACTTCAACAAACGATAAATCTATCATCAATTCTCGGCAGCCAGCTGCCGAGAGCAATAAATACATGATAACTCTTCTGAGAGTTGCATAGACCGTACCAATTATTAAGGTGAATCCAGATTTGTGTAACTCTTTACCCCATCCCACTAACAAAAACTCCCTCCCGTGGGCAAACGTGGAGATACATAGTTTCTATAACAACGTTTGTTATACTAACATTCCTTTCCCTCCCCAATGACCGTAAGGTAAGGATGTGGTCGGCGCTGTTAGAGGCATTTTAAAGTGTAGAACTTTGGAAATGTGCACATTCCAGGGCCCATTCGTTGATTCTCTGTGCAATTTCGCTTGCTTTGGTCAATCTACTACAAATTATACGGTTCAAGCTCATGCTCTTGCTTATATATAAACTTATTTTGAATAAATCTACCCAGTTACGCGAAAATTCTGGTGATGCATTTTCCCCTTTTTCTGTTAAACTAGAGGATTGGAGTGAATTGAAGATATTGGTGTCGAGAAGAAATAATGCTTTTTAAGATCAAGAAACATGCTAATGTTGAAATAGCCTACTATTACCGCAAAGTGGAACATTAATCAACGTGGATCATCTAAAGTTCATGCGATAATTACGACGAAGACCCAAAAACAAACGGATCATATAAAATAAAAAGAACCAATTTGGACGTAGAAACTTGAGGGCGATAATCGAATGCTGCCCCGAAGCGATACTTTTGACAGACGTGGATCTGCTACAGGCCACTATTGCATCAAAATAGTGCCACTACAAAAACACTCCGAACCCTAAATTATAAAAGTTGCGTTTCTCGAACTTTCAAGCTTGCCTTTGATCAGGCTTTGAACGATCAGAATTCAGTGTGGCCAGCACAAAACCGGCTAGTTGTGATTGGCATGATATAATCAAAATTAAAAATATCCTCGGATTGGTTCAGATGCAGCTCCGAAAGTGTTACAACATCCATTTAAAACTCCCTCCCGCCCATGATTAATTATAGACCTTCTAGTTTTAATCAATGTTTGTCCATTTTTTTTCCTGCCCCAATTCAGAGCAAAGTCGAACGAATTTGCGTCGTGCTTAGATTACTAATTTCCTCTTGGTTTAAGTAGGAGCGGGCAGAAGCGAGGAAAAACATGTTCCGATTGAATGGCGCGATTTCAATCGCACACATGCTAGATTGATCACTTTGTCCGAAGTCCGCTTCAAGGTCCAAATACTGCGCAATGCAATGGAATGGAATGCAATGAAATGTTAGTAGTATAATTCCACTTCATTTGTTCAACATCTCTTACAACAAAAACATCATATCCTGTCAGAAGACACGGAAAATCCGAAATTCGTTAGGTGTGCCCGGACTTGGACACGATTCGCCAAGCCACGCAATGTCCGAAAGTCAAGGCTATCGGCGCGCAAGGCCGAAAACCTGTTTGGATGTTGTTTTTCTTTCTTCTCGCCAATGTCGGTACATAATTATGGCAGATTTAAAACGGAGATTCTAATGTCCTAATGGCACGGTTTGGTTGGCTTCGACGCGGAATCTGCGGTGGTAGTGCGAAAACATGCATTCCAGTTGATTCGGCGAGATCGGCGAATAGCTATTGTCTTGTCAAGATTGGTTGGCATGACGATGGTTGGCACGCCGACATGATTGTGACAAATGTTTGCTCCACAGTTGATCTTGGTTTTAAAAATCGGACGGCGAGTTTGTTGTTTTTATTTTGCAGAGCTTTGGGTAGCGCAGCCGAGAAAACTAATGGATAGAAAGAAGGATCAGAACGATCGCCAATTAACCAAATAATAATAGTTCGAGTTTCGTGTTTGAAATATCACAATCTGCATAATCAAAACAGAAACTGTCAGTAGCAGGTTTTTTTTAACATTTAGCTAAGTTTAGCCACCTGCTTGAGAGCAGTCGGTAGCTTTTTCAGTTTCTCTTGGCGTCGCCACAAAAAAAAATCAATCGAAAAAAAATAGTTTAGTCTGAACGACTACGCAAAATTCTATTCAGCAAATAATGGTTTACCCTGGTAACCACCAAGCATTAGTACATGCAGTAAAGTAGTATTTTATTTGAATTTCAGATGTTTCTTGCAGTATACTAGCATTTTAAATGCTAGTAATTTTTAATGTTGTAAATCACTAAAGTAAAAGTTATTATTAAAATTCTTCTTCCAATAATCAGCATTTCGTTTGCACATTAGCCGCAAGTAAGCATTGCCAATGCTTCAAACTTTTTTGATCGACCTACTCAAAATGCTCGGATATAGCTATTTTAATGGTAGGACATTGTTTTGAATCAAGAATGGGAAATATTGTTAAAAGTGGATCATACAATGAATTTATAAACGATGTCTCAAGTGCGATCATACCAACGCTCCTTCCCACGCGAATGTGAATCGATCATGTCCGGAAGCCTCTACCAATGGTCTTAGCAACCTAGGTCCATTTCGTTATTCTTGGTTGCAAAAAAAAACTAACAAATGCATACACTAGAAGTCACGGTTCGCGCTAATATTCAACTCGAATATATAAGCGGTTACATGGCTATACAAGCTAATTTATACGCGCAAATTTACAATTAATGAAAACAATAATTAAAATCACTGAATTGAATGCAACGACAAAAGAAATAATGTGAATAAAATAAATGTTATGAAAAAAATGAAGAAATGTTTAAAATAAACACAATGAATGAAATGACTTAAATGAAAAAAATAAGAAAAATGAGCAAAATCCAAACAAAATCCAAAAAAATAACATGAATAAAATAATTGGGATGACTAAAAGGAAAAAGTTGATTTAAAAAAAAAGACTAAAATTAGATAATTAATAAAAATAAATGAGCATGAATAAATAAAATAAGCAAGGCAATAATATGAATTTAAGAATAAAATTACCAAAATAGTGAAATGAATAAGCACACAAATAAATTAAAACAAAAGAATCAAATCAAAGAGGTAAAAAAATAATATATCTAAACTGAATAGAATTAAAAACATAAATTAAGTAAAAAATTATTAAGATAGATTATGTTAATGAAATAAATACAATATTTTAAATAACAAAAAATTAAAAAATACTTAAACCAAATAAAGCAACGAAATTGACCATTATTATTTATTCAACAAAAATGAATAAAACCAAAGCAATGGACAAAATGAAAAATAGGCAGGATTGAGAAAATATGCAAAGAGGAAAGAGGAGAAAGGAAACGGAGATTTTTTTTGAAAATTTATTAAAGTGCATAGAAGTTTCAGATCTAGAGTTTTCGGATCTACAATTATACAAATTGGGAAAAATGTCCATTTTTTAAGAAGAAAATAAAAACATGTCGAAATTGGGGTAGCGGACACCAAAAGCTCTCGAGAGTTAGTGAACCGATTACCTATTTCGGCCGTTAGATTCGCACAGTCTTACTTTTAAAAGTCACAATCCCAAGAAAGCCGATGTCGTTGCATAAGCACGGTATACTTCAGTTTGCAGACTGATGACTCTCAATTCCACCCAGACCACTTGAGGAGCATTGTTTGGGAATAACAGTTGATTCAGTCCACTCGAAAATTTCTCCTGAGAACCACCATTGCGGCCCACAACCATCTTTACCGTAACTTGGAATATGAGAAAGGAAGTGTTGATTTGGTACTTACTTAACGGAAGGCCCCGACTCAGTGACACTCCAATAAGTACCACGAATTGGGTAGTGGAAGGCGTTTAAACTTTGGGTAACCGTTTATCGAGAGTTTGTTTCATCGAAAACAACTTGAACTACGGACAGCCGGCTGTCGTGAGTGTTGTCGACAATATAAAATGGACCATGAACAATCAGTTTAAAAGTGGTATTGTGGACCATTCATAAATTATGTCATGCAAAGATTGCCTAACTAACTAACGTTTTCTCATATTACCACGCTCTTTATCCCCTTGGTCGAATACGAACAAATGATTTGGTTTTTTTTCCTTTTTTGTAGAAGCACAATACTGCCGCTGTACGCAAAAGTCCATGTTCTATGAAATTTCCTGTAAACATCGTACAATCGTGCGTAAAACGGCCGAATGCGTTAAAGCACATGACTCCCCATCCCATTTATGTTATTATTTATCATTTGTCAATGAAGACGCGAAACAGAAAAAATATCGATGGGTCGTTCCTAAACGATATTAATATCCCGTCTCTAAATAGCACGTACTTATTCTTAGCTCAGTATAATTGACTGACCATTCAATGGACTAAAAGCAAACCATTAAATATGACAATTAAACATGTGTTTTTCGTGAAGCAAATTGTTGCAAATTGGTAATTGGTTTTGAATTGTTTTTACGAATTGTGAATTCTCAACCCTCATACATAATTCAAAAATCATCATTCACTCAGACAAGACCATGCGTATTTCCCACGCGCATTAAAGACCCAGTGGATTCGTTTCCTAGGTGGTCAAATAAACACTAAACAAACAAATA
Organism: Topomyia yanbarensis; assembly: GCF_030247195.1. Lineage (NCBI taxonomy): Eukaryota > Metazoa > Arthropoda > Insecta > Diptera > Culicidae > Topomyia > Topomyia yanbarensis. The sequence continues at coordinate 340,254,496 of NC_080671.1, forward strand.
AATTAGTTTTCTCAGTCTAAAGAAATGTCAGCTCGATTGGCATCAACCGGCGGATACGTGTTCCCTTACAATGCCATCAAATCAAAGATCATTTAGAATTACATGCGAAAAAATGTGTGCAACTCAGAATATAACGAAATGAAGGCTGCTTAATTATTTGCATTAAAAAAGAAAAAAAATAGTTGTGTAACCAAGGTGGTTCATTTTCAATGATAGAACTACAGATGCATCACTTTACAAAAATAGGTGATAAGGGACGCGGACGAAAATAGCTGACCACCGCCCACAATCCCAAGGATGCCGATGACGCTCCCAAAGTCAAGTTACGTTCGAATGTTTTATTGGGTTACTGTGGTTGTTCCCTGGACATGTTAAGTTTTTGCTATGATAGTATTAATTTATATTAATTATATCAAGTAAAAGAGCCGAAAATTAAACGATTTTCATGATTTTAGGTGCTTAATCGTGATATTTTATTCATGACGAGTAATATGGCTCAGGCGCATAATATTAGCAATTTAAACATGTTATTTGCATTTTCTCTTCGCGTTATCGTGAGGTGTTATTTGTGGGTTACCATCGTAATTTTTACTTAGAGTAGCGTGAGGACATTAACACGTTCATGATAGTGTAACTGATTTGCGGTTCGGTGAACCTTATCAAATAAATAACGACGTTCGAGGCCTCTCATACTTAATTTTGTTCTACCGAATCTCAGTTTTTTGCAACTTTTACCGAGTTTTACACAGCCGAGCACTCAGCTAACAAAGAGAGTTCCACTGAGATCTCAGTAGGAGTTACGTTTGTTTTGCTGAAACTCGGAAACTATATCACTGAAAATCAGTAAATAAACGCCACTTTGCTGAGTTGAAAATTTTTACTGACTGTTCAGCTATGCGGAAAATACCGAACTAAATTGAATGTATAATAGTTTTCATATATCTGCTTCTCACAGAACACAATGATTCCATGAATAATATTCCAAATTTTGAGCAACAGTTCACGTAAAAATTTCAAGACGATGTGCAAAGTTGTATGAAAGTGAAAATGATTAGGCTTACCTTATAAAAATTACAAGCCCGCAAGATAGATTGAGCATAATGAACTACGATTCTAAAACCAGTTCACGAATTTATGAATAATAGTTTATGACTTTGCCAACTATTTCAGGAGCACGAATTGTGGGTCGTGATTAGTATACTAGTAATCATGAACCAGTTGACGAATCTATGAATGGTATTTTATGATTTTGTGAACTATTTCACGAACACGAATGGTGAGTCGAGATTAATATACTACGAATCATGAACCAGTTCACGAAACTAAGTTCTGAGAAAATATTAGGACCGTGTATTTTTTATGAACTACATCATGTCCCCGAGCAAAGTCCAACATCAAAATTACAGCAAATAGACAACAGATTTTGATATCAAGCATCAAATTGAAATCTTATTTTGATATCAGTTTAAACTTTTTCAGATATGACATCATATTTTGATCTCATTTTGATGTGCTTACATTTTTAGAAAAAAATGTTTGTTTCTATTTCTTTGACGAACATCAAAATGATTACTTATTTTGTTATCAATGAAATATTTCACCATCTCAATGAGTTTTCAATTTGCTTTCACTGATAGCATAAATAGTTTTCTGTTTGATGTCATAGTGCAATTTTTCTGCTTTCGATTTTGATCATTTAACCGTTAAAACGACCAAAATGATATCAACCTGAGCAATCATTCCCTACTACATCACAACATCAAGTTTAGTTCTCAATTTGTTATCAGTCTCTGCTCGGGTCAGCGTAACGTATTTTAAGATTTTGTGAAACATTTCATGACAAATGTATTAGGAATTATTAATTCATGGCACGAATAAATTTATTAATATTTTGAGTTTAATAGTTCACGAGAAAAAACCAGAATATTTTCTTTTGTGAACTAGCACGGAAGCCAGATTATGATGAAGATGAAATATATCATGAATCGGTTTAAGTCGTATAGTCGGACTCGGACTACAAAAAATGCTCCTAGATTTATGAATAAAATCACGAGTCAACCTTTGGCCTATGAATAAGTTTCACAATATGGTGAACTAGTTTGCGTAACGTAAAAACGTGATTGTTCCAGAATTCTTGACACTTTTTTCGGTGCGGTCGGTTGCAAGGTATTCAATAATTTAGTGAGAGTAATCTTTGACACACAATTATATTTGCAAGCGGCGAATGACCGGTTAGATTAAATCCGCTTTCAATAAATCCAATCAATCAATCAATTATACATGTTGACGAAGACATATTTCATTTCTGCTTAGAATTACTCAGAGATTAAAGTTGGACATTCCAAGATTAGGATTCAGTTCAGATTTGATTAAGGAGTCGGTTCAAGAAATGAAAAAAATGCAGTGCCATTAACCACTCAGTATGCGCTACTCAAGACTCGTGCAAGATAAACAGGTAGTGTCAAGCTCATTCTTCCTCCTTCTTTTTGTGATGTTCCGCAATACAAGTAACAACAAACAGTCACTTTTCATTGAGCATTATTACATCAAGTTAGCCTCGACTAAACTACCAGTCGCTTATAAAAAAAATCCCCGAAGTATACACTTGTACAGCATCATACACGTGTTCACAACGCTTTTAATACAACATATCACTTAAATGTTGCAATAAGCACTTATTTTTTTGCGGAGCCACGCCATCTCCGCTCTTTTATTATCGTTTTATTTTCTGTATTGCAGCATCGCATCAATTCAACACGAACCGTGCCGACCGACGGCGACAAGGACCGCGAACCAAGCCCGAGTTGCGGTGCGAGGCCATAACTCTAGCCGCTGATGTCAGACCGAGCATCCGAGCTAATGGTAGATTTGCATCAGTTAACCTCTTCCGACTGACCACTTAGTTTTACGACTTCATGGCGAAAGTTAGTTTTCAAATATGACGCCCGATTCACCCGGTCTACGGTGCTGTTACTTTACGGGCCGTTTTGATCCGCTTCAGCTTCAAATAGCTGTTTTCCTTACGATGTAATTCAAGCTATTCAACGCAGCACTTCCGGAAGCCGGTGACTCTCTGTTCAATGGCTAGTCTTTAACAGTTTCTACTTCTAATATTAGCAGCTAACATCCAGAAAGCATTGTCAATTTTCGTGGGTTTTCCAAAGTCCATTCGCCGGAAAAGTGCAGAATCTTACCTACGATTAAAAAAACGGAACCCATCACACTTCATTGCACAGTTTAACCCCAATCGGTACCCATCAGTAACCGGGGCCGCTACTGCCTCAAGAGGTTAATGCTTTTCGGTATGCGTTTCATTACTTTTTCGTTCCCTGTGCGGTGTGGCCAAAACTCCATCAGCCGTGAGTAAATGGAAGTGGTAAGAGAGGGCGCCCAACGGTCTCCGAAAGAGCAAAAAAGCGCCCTCGATTTGATGGCTATCGTCCTCGGCCGACTAACCTCCAACCAATTACTGACCCACCGGGTGGCCGTGTGGTTGGTTGGTTGGTTGGAGGTCTGCCGGTGGTGAGCTAATTTCCTCGATTCGAGAATGTACAAGTATGCAGCCGGGTTTGATTATGATGGTGGTGGTGGTGGTGGCAGCAATAAAACATGAATAATCATCCACACCTTCTTCATCGTGTCACCCAGTCGACTTCAAAAGTCATTCTGTTCTACACGCTAGGTTAGGAATGTGAAGAAAAAAAGTAGAATAACGTGTTCTAGCAAGGTACCAACTGGTGATGGGAGGAGGGTGGCCCGGTTAGCGTGAGTGGCTCAAGAGTAGCAAGCCAATTCCGATTGGGGGCCATGCATAAATGACGTAGCATTTTGGGGGGTAGGGAGGGTATACCAAATTTGTGACGAAGTGTGACGAGGGGGAGGGTAGGGTCAGAAGTTGTGCGACGTAGCATTAAGTTTAAATTTTTTTGACGGGCACCCGTTAATTCTGGGGGCAGATCACTTGTGATGCATGTTTAAAAATCAGCTAAATTAAATGCATTTCTTTCCATCAAAATAAAAATTCAAAATGTATTTTGCGTTGCGTACAGTGTATTTTGCGTTGCGTGTAAGACGTCAAAACCCTACAAAAAATCAGTCCTACATTCAATAAAACGTCGAACAAAGTGAATCAGCGTAGGACATTTGTTAAACAAAATTTTCGGCGAGGGAGTGCAAAGTTGATGCAAAAATGGAAATTAAATGCATTTTTTCTAATTTGATGCAAATTTGTTATATATTTCTAGAGTGATCTGCCCCTAGTATTAATTAGATTAATTAGAGAAAACAATTTAATGTTCCTCCATTCCCAAGTTGCTTTTCATGCGGTTTTTCATTTTGTAAATTTTACTGTTCGAGGAATGGCAGGCTCGCAAAGAAATTGAAAGATTTTTCATGCGGATTTAAATTTCCACATTAGTTAGCTAATATTGCTAACTAGTAGACTTATTTTGGTAGCTGAATTAAATTTTCTTTCGGATTCAATCAAAGAAAATTTAGTTATTTAGTTGAGGTTATACCACAGACTAACAGACATAACACTATGAGGGAATTCCCTAAAAAACATCGATCCGACAATTTTCGCAGAACACTAGCTCCACCTTTTATTCACGGTCCCAAACACTCAATTACTGGTGGGTTTCCCCTCAGGTTTGGGAATAATTTTCACTAATGGTCTATCCCCCATATGCTTGTTCATATGTCAGTGGCGCCATAATTTCAAATGTGGCCACAGTCCCAACTGTAAATATATTTAAAATGACCGTTAAAGCGGGCGAAGCTTTGTTTTTGAGTGTTATGTCTGTTAGTCTGTGCGTATACTTCCTAAAATCGTTGACCGCTGCAGGATTGTGAACTTCTTTTCATGCTATATGACATGTAAAATGCTAAACAAAACTATCCACATTATATTTGTCATAAAATGGGCTTGTTTAGTAGGCAATTTGCTGTTATAATGAAAATGTTGATAAAAGTCGTCAAACATTTTGAAAGGACATATATTTAAAAGAATTGAAAAACATATGTAATTTTTTCATCTCCCTGTCGCGTTGTATGGGGGGGATTAGTAAGATGCTACGTCATTTACAAGGGGGAGGTTAGAATTTTGTGACCAAATGCTACGAGGGGGGAGGGAGGGGTCGAAAATCGCCAGAAAAAAGCTACGTCATTTGTGTACGGCCCCTTGTATATTTTTTGATGATGGCATGAATAAATATCTCAAGGTGGTAGAAGTCACCCTATAAGCTAATAATAAGGTTGTATGTGTAGGGGTGTGACTAACTCGAAACCTGCTAAACAATACTGATGTCAGTATGACTCGATATTCACCTGAATTATGATATCTATTTTCTTTGTTTTAAAGCTATTAAAATGTTAGTTTTTTTACCTGAGTAAAATTAGAACTAAAGGTCTCACAAAATACAAGAACTTTTGCAAGGACATAATAAAGATAGTTTTAATAAAAACTTAAAATTTCTGTTAAATTTGCATTGGACCACTGTGCATTATTGGTACCGAAATACTGGTACTGAATAAATATTACAAAATAGAACCTTTATCTTCGGTACCATGAAACACTTTTTTGGAGAATATATCTAACTTTTCCTGTTGCAAATAATCGGTCAGCAATGTGGCATTAGAAATAATATTTGAAATGCTTAGAATTTTTATATAATTTTCAATGTAGTTAAAAAAACGAAAATAGATTTTTTTGGAATCTTCCAGTGTCATTTGGATTGGTTCACATCATTCGCTGTGTGCCGACATAATTAGTTTGTGGCGTAAACCAGGTCTCTTTTCGGTTTGCTGTTAACTATTTATTTTTAAAAGAACGAACACCTACTTATTACCTCACTTGGATTCGATTAATCGTTTCGAATGAGGCGGTTTGTAATTTGCTGGTACCTAATTTTCGGGTTATGTATCTTCGATAGTGCTTTGAATTGGGTTCTGAAAATATTATGGTAGATTTTTAGATGCTCGATTTTTGATAAATTTTAATGGGAATTCACCGCAGTATTTTCTAAAATTGCATAGGGAGCAATGATTTTTATCTAATAGCAATCGCAACGAAAAAATAAATTTTCGATTCAAAAACATGATTACACCCGGTTATTTGGTCATTTGGTCGAAAGCCATTTAGCCAACTGCTGTTTAGCCCTAAGAGAAGAGAAGACAATCGCGTAACTAATTTGATCCAGTCCAAACCTGAACCAGCTTCTGATTGGTCGTTTTGCCAGTCATGAGCGTTCATTATATTTATAAACAGGATAGAAAACAGTGCTGCTGAATCTATTCTGGCCACGTTCCATACACATCAACCTTTCATGCAAATTTAATAAAAGCCCTGAATGACGACATAGCTACGTGTATTGTTAATAGAGACATAAATAAAAATTGTATTAAATTTTTAAATGCAGCTAGCATTGCAAACTCTTGGATAAGGTGCGAACTTTGAGGTACAATTATTTTCAGCAATTGTGAAAAGCATACAAAAAAATATCTGGGAACGATGAACGCTTGTTGTCTTTAGATTTGCGGCAGGGTCTAGTCGAGAAAATTAAGAAGAGCAAGAAGCCTGTTCTCTCCTCTCATAGGTTTAGCCGAACGCTATTTGCCCGAAAAGCCAATCAACTGAATGGGTCTTGTGACCGAATTCTGATTGACTAAGCGGGCCGTATGGCATTTGACTGAATTTGGCCGAATGCTGGTTGGCCAAATATCACTAGACCGACTGGTTTTGGGGCAAGAGATATATGGTCAAAAGTAATACATAGAAAAATTCTTATTTGACAGAATAATAGTAATAGAGAAATGCGTAGATACAACCTAATTAGTGACGAATATGATTTGTTCGTCTTAAATTGAATACTTTTTATTCTTGTATTTTCAATACTTGTTAGTGACGAATATTATTTGTTCATCCTTAATTGAATACTGCTTATTCTTGTATTGTCAATACTTACTATTTGTTCGTCTTAAATTGAATACTGTTTATTCTTGTATTTTCAATACTTGTTGGTCTAGCAGTCCATAGAATGGGGAATTATCCTTCTTTTTAACATGAGTTGTTCTTCCTGTACATTTCTTTGTATCTGTCTACAAGAAAATTTAGCAATATTTCCCATATCCTTTGCAGCTCAGAGCTCGATAGGGTCTTCAGTTTTCAGAAAGGAAGAGAGAGAGAGAGAAAGTGATTGATGGATGTCATGTAATCACTTCGCATTTTAAGCATAATGCTGTAACGAAATGATTAACCATTTTAATTTTAATCAAGATTTTCTTCATTTTTCGAAACTTCTTCAATTTAACCATTTTAAAACACGAACATTGACAAACAATTTGAATTTTGGTTGGTTTGCTAGATTTCTCGACTCCACAAAGTGAATAGAATGAATTTAAAAGAACGAATATATCCAGTATTTTTGGAGCAACAAACAGCACCACGCTACAAGAGACAGACAACAAAGAGGAAGGCCGCATGACCGTTGGGGCATTGCAAAATGCTCAGATGCTAAAATTCACATCATTTTGACAATTTTAGATCACCACTCGCTTCGCTTGAATTTTCCGGCATGGGCATTATGGGAAAATATGCTCAAAGCAATACACTAAATACGCATCGATTTCTGCTTTCCTAGAAGTTTCACTGTAATGTTAAAATCCAATTAATACAAACATTACATTAAGGCGGGGCTGGTTGATGGAACGATGACAAACATGTCTGGCATTGTATACGAAATGGGTCATCGGAAAGTCAATTGAGCTAACACCTACCTAAATCCGTGAACCCAGTTATTTGCATGAATATTTTTAAATACATGCAAACATCTTTTTTTCTGTAAAGCACTACCGGCTAGTGGGAGATAGGATGGTTAACATGAGCATTATGGGAAAATATGAGAATTTTTTTTAATGCTATGATCTTTGAAGTAATTCGTAAAATTACAGCTTATACATTTTTTGAAAGGAAACCAACTTTGCATTTCATTGAAAATATTTTCGTTTCTCGAAAAATAGGGGAAGTTGAAGTTTGTCATTTGTCCCAAAAATCAAATCTAATCTAATCTAGGGCTAATAACTATTCTGCTCTATGCTGCAAATCATGCATATTTTGCAGTTTTTTCTATTGTGAAAATCTCAGAAATCGAACGGAAGCTTTGCGAACTTTGTCAGCATACGGGTAAATGGGGTGCTTAGGCATTTCACCATTCATATTAAATTTTATCCTTTTATGTGCATATATCTCTAATACACTAAGGTTTGTTTTCATACGGGGTATACGTACCGTGTAAAAAACCGTGTAAAACAAACCGTGTTAATTCCGAAAACAATGCAAAATACCAATTTAGACAATTTTAAGAAAACTGATGATTTCGGGAATTTATCAAAAATATCCTTTTGAAGGCGAAAGACTTAGACGATTTTTGAACAAGTTTTCTTGCACGAATTATGCAATTAATACGGTTTCTACTTTTATTCTTATTCCTTTTGAATGCAAAGAACTTAGAAGACTTTTGGAAAAGTGTAAACGGCGGATCTTGAAGTTTCTTTTTAACCCACACTTCAACAATACGATTGATTTCGGAACTGCAAGAAAATGCAAAAATAAAAAAAAACTTTTTTTACCCGGAACTCCTCCTTAGAGGAAATTTATACCAAATAATCAGAAAGAGTTATGGGGCCACATCTAGGGACTATGAAATAATATTCTAACGGTTTTAGTAAATTAAAAGGAATGAAAAAATATGTCCGGATTTTGTCAATATCCCCATTTTGTCAGCCTAAAATAAACAAAGGGGATGATAAAAACGGGTCTTTTTTTCGAAAGTTGTTCTACTGGAGCTGTAGAGCTAGATTCTCGAAATGGCTCCCAGTCAGAATCACTCACTACAATTGCAGACGAGACAGGTAATGTCACTCACGCTGCTTAAGGCCAATTACAGCGGGCCGTGATTCTGAATGTAATATTCATTGTACGATTCAAATATGCGCGGGCGTAGGAACTCCGCGTACGTGTGTATCATCGCGAAGGGATCGAACGTTTGTACGTTAACATGTTCGTTTGCGTGGGCGCTTGTATGTTGCGTGTGCAAGCGAGTATGTAACTTCACGTATATAAATTAGATTTTATCACCGTGTGTCCATTCGCATATTCGCGTGTGTTCTTGTATGAACGCGCGTGGACCGTGAATCTGATACTTAATTTTCGGTGTACGGTTCATATGTTAGAAAAGAGTGAGTTCTTCCATATCACTAGATTTCCCGGTTATAGCACCATGGAACGTGTTATCTAGTGGATGTGAGCGTCGTTTGTTTTTTATTGGTCTGACTGAAGGCCAGACTGAAGGGTTTGTTTTTAGACCTAGACTGCTAGGGCCGAGAGTAGGGATTTCCGGACGTAACCGATTCATGATCGTGCAGACACGGGCGTTTGTAGGTGCATTCTTGAGATCGAGTTTGTAAATTTAGAAGTGCTGAAACCAGTGTTTCAAATAAACCACACATTTCACTCTAAGGAGCCTGTTTCCAAAGGAGCGGTTGTTTTGCACGTTTCTGAGAGTGAGTGAAAAAATCAAAGCAATCCAAGTAAGTTTTGGCCCTTAGGTTTTTACTCCTGGTGTTGTCTCCTACTGTTCACTCCGATTTGTGATTCTTTTTCGGTCGCCGCTTATGGAACGAATTTAATTTAACACTTTGCTAGCAGTTCTTCAAGAATTGTACGGTCAATTTCTCAATTATCCCAGCAGCACGTATATATTGAAGCAATTCCTTTGCTTTCAATTTAATTTTCTTTAACAAATATATTCTTATAACAATAGTCACGGGGAAACATATCTCAAATGCGGTGAAAGAATATTTCTGCTGGAGTGAAAAAATCCAAAAGTTTAAATGCATAGTGGAAGGATGCAAAGCAGGTGTACCACTATAGCCGATTACGCTAACCATTGAATGCCAACCTGCGAGGTCTTTCAAAAAAGAAGGTTTCGCCACGAACTGTACCAAGGTTCTGTTTTGCTTTTGTGCTTGATAAAAATTAAAATTAAAAATCTAAATTGAGCTCTACATCGGGCTTGTAAACTGTATGCTGCAATTATAATCTAGTAACGTGTTCCTTGGTGGTTGTCACTCCTCAGGAGAAAAAAAACCATGAGCGATGAAATCATGGATTTTAATGATTCGTCAAACTATGGTTTTTTCAACGCATACTGATTGGAGTGATTTTTGAAACACTCGCTAAAACATTCACTTAGTCATCGGGGTGTTATCCTGCTTGTGAAATCGCAGGCGCAGGTGTGCGTGGATTATCGCGAAAAGCTCGAGCGTTTGTATGTTAATGTGTTTATCGCGTGTGCTAGCTTGTATGTAACTTTGCGCGTATAAATTCGATTTTATAACCGTGTTGACCGCATATTACTGATATTACTAATACTTAATTTTTAGTATATGGTATATACTAGAAGCGAGTAAGTTTCCCCATATCACTAGAGTTCACGGTCATGTCGCCATGGAACGTGTTGTCCAGTGAATATATCATTTTTTTGGTTTAACTAAAGGCATGGATCTAGGCTGCTAAGACCGAGGGTAGAGATTTCCGGGCATGACCGATGCATTATCGCGCGAACATGGCGTTTGTAGGTTCCTGCTTGAGACCGAGTTTATAAGTTTATGAGTGTTAAAACATTCATTTAATCATCGGGGTGTTTTACAGTTTGCGAGAACGCGGACTTTGGTGTGCGTGGATGATCGCGAAGGTCCTAAACGTTTGTATGTTTAGCGTGCTGAATGCTAGAAGGGAATGAGATTCCCCATATCACTAGGGTCCCCGGTCGTGTCGCCATGGAACGCGTTGTTTAGTGCCTACCTTGTGGAGTTTGGCCACAAAGCCAATGTGACTCCTTGGGGAGACGCCTACAGAGTTGCCAATGGTGAAGATAAATGGCCCATCAGAACCACATGAAAGGTACCCGGTGAAGATGAAGGTTATAATAGAAGGACTCCTTGCACAGCATGAACCGACGATCTAGCCGCTTCTATCGTACAGTGAGAGACAGGATTATGAAGAAACCCGAATAACCGACGAACAGCTAATTGAGGTGGCGAAAGCCATGAAAGCGAAGAAGGCCCCAAGACAAGACGGAATCCAAAACCTGGTACTTAAAACAGCGATACAGGAGAACTCGGATATGTTCAGGACTACGCTGCAGAAATGCATCGCTGAAGTTAGATTCTCCGATAACTGGAAGCGACAGCAGCTGATGTTGATGCCGAAAGCGACAAAACTTCCTGTAGATTTTATAGGCCTTAGAGGCCAATACGCCTGTTGGATTTGGTCGGAAAACTGTTAGGTTAGGTTGGGGCGCTGAGAAGTTTACCAAGTACTAGGACAGTGTGGACGGCCTGTCCAACATGCAGTTCGGTTGCCGGAAAGGCAGGTCTACAGTGGATATCATCAGAAGGGTTGTGGAAACTGGGGAGACAACACAGAAAAGAAAAGAAAAGGGGATATCGCAATTGTGCGTGGGTGACCTTAGACGTGGAGAATGCTGGGGTTTTGTGGATGATGTGGTGCTCCAAACAATAGGGGAATCACTAGAAGAGCTAAAGGTAAGTGGTGCGAAATTTCCAACTCAGTTCCCTATTTCGGCTTGAATTTAATTAAACCAACATTCATTTTCAACGCATCCCTCATTCATTCATTTCTTAACTAGCTTAAATTTCTTGCAGGATCGAATGTTTGAATGCAAAGGAAATGTAAATTCATTCACCACCATTCATTTTCTACCAGCGAGGTAGATACATCAACCCAGGTAACATCTTCCACACAATTTTATTTTTGATTATAGAGGTTATCCGCTTCTTTTTCGAGTTAGAGAAATCTCTTTAGAAAAATCTGTAACCCTATGGACGGGGTTGGGAATCGAGCCCAGGTGAGCTGCGTACAAGACAATCGATTTACCAACTACGCTATGCCCGCACCCTTCCACAGAATCTATCGTGATGATAATACGTGAAATGCCTTAAACGGAACCATTGTGCAAATTATGTCGGCTCTGCAGCAAAAATGGCGGGATCATCAAGCGAGTGAATGAATCGCCTCGTGTAGTAGGCCATGTCTACTGCCGGGAACTAGCTCGAATCGTTCGCGTCGATACACAGGAAGCGGGTCGTCATGGCCCCAATATATCGGACGCCATGCTCTACTCAGAATCGTCGGGCCGATCTCGTCAACATACCAGGGAACCCGTGAGCATGCTAGTTCCACCGCCGAGGACAAAATTGAATAGGTCGCGTGAAGTGCCAGTGATAGGTCGTCGGAGCACCAGCAAACCGGAAGTGCCGCACAGTGATCATCCTCCGTACAGAAGTTGGACAAAACCTCAAAAGTTTTCCGAATTCGATGAAAACTTTACTATAGGATAATTCTGTGACGCCAAATTCATATTTGCTGCTTATTTTTTATTTTTCAACTTTTTTTGGCACTTGGGGTGGATTCAACATTTACGAATAACAATATACTAGAAAATTCATTTTTTAAAAATCAAGAATAGCGATTTTGTAACAGAATACACCTTTTGTTCAACTGTTGATAATTGTGAGAGACAATTATTAATCACTTTACGAATCCTGGGTAATCAAACACTACCATGCGTCTCCTTCAGACTTATGAAAATTCACGTTTTTTCATACCTCCGGGCAAACAGGGCCAAAACAAGATGTTCTAAATACATCTAAAGAGATATATTCATTTGAATAACAGTTGTTTAAATACAGTTTATTTAGAATTAATCATCCTTCTCAGCTCTAAGATCTGCAAAAAATCGATCTGTGGTCCTCAAAATTAAATATTTCGAAAAAAAACCTCTAATTAAATTGCAGAAAAATGTTAAATTATGAAAATCCAAAAAAGATGAGGTTATGTTCAGCTAGGCGACACTGTGCTCCGGACTAACCTAGACACCCGAGTAAATCGTGACAAAAGAGGGAGATAAATGGCTAACACAATGAGCATCGGTATGAGGAGAAATTCCGTCGCCGAGAAACTCTCAGTCGAAAATGGGTAGATTCAGCGCCGGTTACTAACTATCCGAGTAGATCGCGATAAAACTGGAAGCTAAATGGCTTGTGGAAAACAGGAACTCAATGGCTCACAGAAACAGGAGATAACAGGCTCATCGAGACGGGAGCTAAATGGCTACAGGCACTACACGCCAGGCATTTGAATTTTTTTTAACATTACTATAAAACACACAGACATTTTCAGATTTCGACGAATTGAGTCGAATAATATAATGACACTCGGCACTACGGGTTCGGTTGAAAAGTCGACTTTTAGTGTGAGCCTATTTTATAAGAGGAAGACAACATGCACTGACGATTCCTATACGTTTCGTAAATCCGTATGACTATCAGATGAAGTTTTTAGTTATCTGATAGTGTGGCATACTCCGCAACCAGATGGGGGAGAAATTCAAGGATTTTGTAGATGTACAGAACCAAATGATTATAATGTACCGAGCAAGCAAATCTGCAACTCTTCAAGCACAAACGATCGACCTGAGCTCGAAAGATTATATTGCTGGCTTTCAATTTTTGGTACATAATTTTGAAGTCCCTAAAGCACATTTTGGGCCAATGACAAAATTATATTATGATAGCTAGTCATGATGCCAACCAAACATCTGAGTGTAACGTCGTGAATCAGTTTTATGGAAATCCAGTTTCATGTATACGAGGTATGCTATTCATTCTTAAGTTAATTTTGAGAAACTAGTTAGAACAGATGACAGATGTGTAGCAAGAATCTTTCTCTAGACAATTATAGAAAAACATACTGAGCAAATTTGCAATCAAGCATCGGCGAATCTACAATCTTGGTTCAGTGTTGGGCGACAAAAATCACGTTTTTAGCTCAAGTTTATAAAACAAAATAAATAGACGGCGCCGGTGGTTGAGTGGTAAGGGTGACCACCATTCACTCCAGTTGTCCTGGGTTCAATTCCAGCCGAGGTCGTTGAGATTTTTCTGAGGTCTGTGGTCGCGTCTTCCTTCGGAAGGGAAGTAAATCCGTAGGTTCCCGGTCCATGAGTTGATGGATCGATATCTAGTCCAGATAGTGGAGTCACCTCTCTGGTGTCGGTAAAGAAGAAGTAGAATCCAACTTCTATACTTACTAACAAGTATCCTCCTCCCGTGACATTTGTGGAGTGCACAGTAGTATATACTGCCTCTAGCAAAAGCAAGTGTCGGACTAACCATTCCTTCCCTATCCTTCCGCGATCTATGTTCGGGCCTGGCCGGTGCCGGTATTGCTCAATAAACACTTTAGGATTACCAGGAGTTGCACATTGAAAGATGTTGCGCTACTCCCTAGCATAATCATCTACTTATTCCCTGTGCAACTTCAGCTTGTCCAGATCGATAACGGAGTGGCAGCCAGGGGTGGTCGCACAAGCTCAAAATCAAGTTTATAAAACAAAATAAATATTCCTTTCATCGTAAAATTAGTCTAATTTAATAATCTCGGCAAGTTCTTGAGCTTCAAGACTTCAACAAATTGTCAAATAAACAATCAAAAGCCTTTCCCATTTGTCCTACATTGAGTGGCACACTAAACCGATGCGGTGGCAGCTGGAAGACCGCCACAACACACGTGTCAGGTGTCCCAAAGCAACATAATTCTTTTTTTTTCAAATCGACAAAACGTGTAAATCCACATACTTTCCGACAGGTGTGGGCCACACAAACTGGTGGACAGAAGTATGTCCGGGGAAAAACGGGCAATTAGCCGATAGTTACACGTATCGTTGACAATCGCTATGTGTCTTATATTTCCCTTCGCCGAACGGCCCTAAGTCGGTCGTGTGTACATCGTTTTCTCTATCGTGTCGTTGGTTGGAATGTTTTGGACGCGTGCTCGTTGTATTTTCTAGTCACGATAAAACAAAGCCGCCAGACTGGACGCAACAAATTAGGTCAGCGGCAGCCTACTCAAAAATAAACACGCGCAATTTGGGGTAATTTTCGGCGTCCATCATCTATAATCGCAAATGAATATATTGACGAACGCATGCCAGGAAAACTCGCATTGATTCGGCTGATTGCGTGTGATAAAATTGAGTTTTTTTTATCGGAATCCACACGAAACGCCTTACTTTAGTGGAAGCGGAATATAACAGTTGTTTGACATTCCACGTGACGCATTCGGAAAGAATTGATCAAATTCGAAATGTTGATTGTATTTGTGAAAGTTGAGAACAAAAGGACGCATGAAACACAATACGGAAGAAACCTCCTCGTGACCAAAAGAAAAATGGTCACTTTTTTAGGTCATCGACTCGGACGACGATAATCGCAACCAAGCATTAAACCAAATAGTGCTGTAGAAAAATTTATTATTTCTGAACTTGGTTCACTTTTCGCGGCTGGCTGGCAAGGTGCCATCATTACGCCGCGGCCAGTGGTTTTGTTGGGGACTGTTGCCATGTCGTATTGGAATGACAGGAACGCTAACGCATTTGCATGCTATCGAATCGCAAAAACCAGCACAGCCTTTGTTTCTAGGTTGTGGTTGTCCGCGGGTTGGCTTGGCATCCGACGACGACTACGACTTGGACGTCATCCAAATGGAATTAAAAAGGCCTCGACGCTGCAATGTAGAAAAATCACCTAAAATTAGTCAAAACTAACGTGTCATGTGTTCCGAACGAAAATCGGCCAGGATCAGGTCCAAATCAGCCAACTACAACTGGAAAGCGTAAGAATTATTACAATCTAGATCCACGTTGCCGGAAAGTGTAACGGCCTGGCTGTTGTAACCTTCGAACGATAACCATCAATTCGTGAGTTTGCGAAAGCTTGGTGGTTTTTCTTTTCGTCACTCATGTCAAATCTGGCAAATCACCCTGTAGTAATTGGTTTCTGTCCCGACCCGGCTTACACAGTGTAGGTGGTATTATATTCGAACATAGAAGCTCGATGAATAGAATCTCATTCCCACTGTCGTAATAAACGCGACGGAGACGGCGGCTTGCGGTCATTAGCATTGGCTGAGAAAATTGCAACCTGACATGATTGGTTGGTTGCCGGCAGAATTCAATACCCATTGTCGTGTTGAACGACAAATCCAATCATCGTGGACTTCCGAATCGTCGATATAAACACGGTTCGTGGGCGGTTTGATTTGACTCATCGAGGCAACCTTGATTGCGAATTAGTACAAGAAAAACAAAAACTAGAAAACGACTTTTTCCACCAACAAAACTAATTGAGTTATTTTATTTTGGAAATACAATCTCTTCCAATCGTCATTACGTCAATTCGTTTGGCAGATTGTTAAAGATTGCGAATTGCTCATGTCACGCGAAACGCGCTGACGAATGTCAGGCAAGCGCACACGGAGTTCAAAATGTTATGACACATTTCGGAGACCTCCGCGAACCAAGGCACAATCATGTCACCACGATCGCGAGTCTGTTTTTTTCCAAGCAGTATAAGCGCGTACCCGTCTGGTTCGGTGAATGGAGGTTTTAATCGTCACGGTTGAACTAATTTTTGCGACATATATGCTTGACAATCGTGAAATCACCACAACCAACCCAGCAGAACATACGCGATAGGTGCTACTGTGCACTTAGTCAATTGTGCTTGAGTACTAAACCACAACCTGACGGTGATGGTAATTAAACAGCCGCATAAGAATCGGGCGTGAAATCACAGGTTCTTATTTAGTCGATCTACATCTACATACGTTCAATTGGAACCGACAGGCTGTTCGGATCGTAGACCGACGATTCGTATAGTGCAGTAAACCGTCACGCAATGAGCAATTGGTTGGTCAAGGATGGCGGTCAGTTTTGTTTTTTTTTCTTGTGAGACGACGACGGTGTGGTTAGTAGAATAATTTCGTTTCAAAAGTGTAACTGCTGAACCGTATCGGAGTGAAGGGGACTACCGAGGTTCCAGCACCACATGTACATTTTCGTTGTGAACAACAAATCAAATTATAGCTATCATCACTCACTTATTACCTATGAGCTGTTGTTACTACGATGGCTACAGAAAATGTTAAATCAAAAATGGGTTGAATGTTCCGAAAAAAATATTTCGGTCTGGCAAGCAAATCGCAGCTGCAGATTGGAAAGCGAAATTTTTCGCAAACGGAAATTTTACTAAAAAAACAAATAACTCGCAATCAGTATAAGAATTATCTTCTGGTTAAGCAGTTGTTGTTGTTATTATAATTTTATAAGATGAGATAATACATCTTGTCCACTCATTGTCAAGGAAGGAATCTAATGCTGTATTCGGGTTTAGAATCGAGTCGCCCTAGGTTCGCTCTAATGTTTACAATATCCATGCAAAAGTGACAGTTCCGAGCGAATCAAGAGCAACTCTGATCTAAAAACGAAATCAGAATAAGATGGCAATGTTTAGTCGCAAGGGACATGTTTGACACTGTGACGCACTCATAGTGACGGTTATTATGACACAATGGTCATAATGTCCCATAACAGTGACCGTGATAACGTCCGGAACATTAACTATTAATAATTAACGGGACGAAACTATAAGTGCGTCTTAATGTCCGGGACATTGTGACGCACAAGGAGTGCGTCATAATACCCGAAAATAAATGTGCGTCATAAATCCAGGACCTTACGACACACACCCGTTAACGGATATTATGAACCTGGTGCGTCATAATGCCCCAAACGCTTTGACGCACCACCCTTAGGACGTTATGACACGGTGTCCTCAAAGGGTCTAGGTAATCCTGATTGGTATGCAGTGTTGGTGTTGAGGACAAATAGTTCGAAAAAATGTTTCGGTTTAGCAAGCAATTCGCAACTACAGAAAGTGAAGTTTTCGGTAAAAATCAGGGCATTACAAAACAAAAACTAATATCGTTTGGCGAGTTTTACCACACTAAAATGCGAAAGTTTCAAATTTATATTATTCCTCCTTCAGACCAGTGCTCTATTACCACACTCTGTCGCAATAGCACCAAAATCGAATAGTTGTTTTCTCGATCCCCAATACAGGGAACAATATTGAACGTTGAGTATTAAACAGTTTGCTCAGTGTCTCAATCGTCTAGCATGCTTCGACTGCGTGACATGGGACATGGATTTTAAATGAACAAGAAAATTAGAATCCTTGATCCAATTATTTAAAAAAAAAATATTGTTATTCACTTCTTCTTATTTTTCCTTTTTTTAGAGTGGACGAACTGGAGCTGTAGAGCTTGGTTCTCAGAAGAGCTGCTTGTCAGAATCACTCACTACAATTGTAGACGACACGGGAAATGCCGCCCACTAAAACACTCTGTAAGGCAAATTGCAGCGAGTCGTGATTCTGGTTGTGAAATTGAGTGCACTGTTCAGATATGCTGGCGTAGGGACTTCACGATCGTGTGGGACCAAGCGTTTATTTGTTCGCGATGGAGACCGCGTCTATAAATATATGTGTTTAATCCCTTCATGACCATGTTATTTATAAACAACGTTTTTAAATAGCTATAACTTTTAGTTTAGGCAAGCACTTATCGTATTCAAAACAGGTTGTTCATTTGTCTTGATCCCAACATTCTCAAGGAAACATAGTTTTGGAACCCTATATGCGCTAAAAAAAGTTGAGCATGGAAGCGTAATCACCGGGATGGTATTCATGTATGGGAGGATGATTGCGAAGGATTCAAGCGATTGTATGTTAACGTGTTTGATCGCGTGGGCGTTTATATGTCGTATGTGCGAATGTGTATATAACTTCGTGTGCATCCGCGTGGATTTTTGAATGCGGACCGCAAGTCTGATGTTTAATTTTGAGTATACGGCTCAAAGATAATAACTGAAGATATTGACCTAACCTGTTGGATTCCGGACGTGACCGATTCATAATCGCGTGGGATCGCGCGTGTGTAAAATCGCACTTAAGACCTCGTTTATACATTGTAGCTGTTAAAACATTCACTTGATCACAAGGGCGCGCGCGGAGCTTTGCGTAGATAATTCCAATTACTTGTTCGAAATTGTGACAGAGCAGTCTAATCGTGCAGAACTCGAGCGTTTGTATGTTAACGGGTTTTATCACACAGGCACATGTATAAATTCGTTTGTATAGCAGTGTAACCGCTTACAAATTCGCGTTGAATGTTGAGACGAACCGCAAATTTGAGTTTACGGTTCAGATCTAGAAAGGCCAAAGTTCCCCCATATTTCTAGAATATTCTCCCTTGGCGCCCGGAGTACTAGTACTAGTGTACACGGTTTTTTTTACGCGGGGAATACATGCCGCGTAAATGAAAACCGCGTAAATTTCAAAATTCGCGTAGATGAAAACCGCGTAAATTTCAAAAACCGCCTAAAAGTCAAAATCCGCGTAAATGAAAACCGCGTAAATTTCAAAATCAGCGTAAATGAAAACCGCGTAAATTTCAAAATCCGCGTAAAAAATACCGCGCAAAAAAACCGCCTAAAAACTTGAGTGTATATGATTTTTTAGACCCGACTGAAGGCTTGGCTCCAGGTTTCTAGTACCAAAGGTAGAGGCTTCTGGACGTGACCAGTTCATGTTTGCGTTAGAACGGGTTTTGTTATAATCGCAATTGAGACGGCGATTATAAATTTGTAAATGCTATAACATTGACTTGATCAGTAAGGTGTTTCTGTGAATGCGAGATCGTGTCATAGATGTGCGCAGAAGATGGCATGCGTGACCAGAAAAACACGAGCGTTTCTATGTTAACATGTTTGATCGCGTGGACGTTTTTCCGTCGCGTATGCTAGCGTGTGCGCAATTCATATAACACATTTGCACCTAAATATTACTGTACTGTCATGTCAAATTACATCAAATCGACGTTTAATGAATAATAAGCATTTTAAATTAGCCGAACACTTGTGGAAACATTCCAACCGGGCCCGGGATTTTCGGAATCAGGTTCTTCAGACCACCTGTTTGTGTGAATATTACTGTCATGCGCCACCTGAATTAAAATCAGCGCGACGATCAATAAAAAATGTAATTATATTTGTAGCCATTTACGTTTTTTGTGGACACACTAGTACTGATTGCGGGAATTCTAGAATCTGGTTAGTCGAGCCTAAAATTGTTGATTAATATTCCTAACCGATCATTAACTTTCGATTTCGACGCGAGCATATCTGTCGATTCAAACACCAGATAGGATAAACTTGGCGACTGCCTCGATCCAATAGGATTGCCTGAAAAATATACTGAAATTCAGATACTGAGTCCACAGACATCCATAGGTGTGTGTGCTCACAAACTAGGCATGTTTCCGCGATGTTCATCCCAAAAAAAAATCTCTAACTCTTTAGTGAGAAAAAATGATAATTTTCTTCCGCCCAGCTGCCCAATCCCACCTTTTGACGGGTTACATGTTTTGAGGTTCAACTGGCAAACCCGTAACTTTCTAAAACCGGTAATATGTTTTCTCATCATAAAACACACTGCTTATGTTTTTTTGGAAGTAAAACAAAAATTTGGGCAGTAGAGGGTTAATTTTGAGCGTGCGGTTCAAATGAAGGAACAAAGCGAGCTCCACCATCTCACTGGGGTCTCCAATTATGGCACCCTGAGACTGGTTGCTCAGTGCAATATAATTTCTGTATTTTAGAGAGGGAGCTCCCGGATAAGGATGGTTCATGATCGCGCGAGTGCGGGAATTTGTATGAGATTACGTTTAATAAATCTACCCCGTTGACTTAATCGTCAGGACGTGTGCGTAGGTATGCATGAATGATCTCGTTTGCGACCGGGTTTGCATTGTCGCGACAGGCTCGAGTGTTTGTATGTTATTGTACGCGTATTTTATAGCGTGGACATATGTATTTTGTTTCGTTTGAAAATCCCCATGTTCTTCTGAGTGTCGCCGAAAAGGAAGCAATAAAAGAAGAAACAATACATCAATTATTCAGTATTTCAGTTCATTCAGTAAATGTTAGAAAATCTTGCGACTCATATACTACAACATATTAGAGAAAGACATTAGATATTGTGACAATCAAGCATAGAACGACCTAAAAATAATTAAAATGGGAAAGGCAAAAACATACAGAAACATTAGTATTCTGAACATCGCATACATATTAGAAACATTTACTAATAACTGAAATTTGCGTGGGGCTGGTTAGAGTAGGAAATGTACCATAAAAAAGCAGAATACGCCCTTCCGGTCTCCTCGATGCACCACTACCGAGGCGTATTGCAGTCAACATCTTAAAACATCTTTCAGTTAGAAGCTGATATTAAAAGCTACAATTATGTTCAATACAATATGAATGGCTATTTTCCCAATTGAACCTATAAATGGAGAATTACGAATAAACTGGTATTCATTGTTGTTAGTTGATGTACTAAGTTTATTTAAATTGATACATGTACTATGCTTAAAAATGTTCGTAATACCGTCAATCCAATCATCCTAGGGGAATGAAGTGAAATGCTCTAAGATTCAAAATTTTATTTTAAGTTTTAAACTGGTGTCTTTTGTCCATTAAAAATGTGATCAAATGGTCTAGTGCTAAAGGGTGCTATTTATTGGCAATGACCATAGTTACACCCCAAGTAGCACACTTTGTTGGTATGAAGTATTCTTATCTGGGTGTGGAACAAAGAATTTTATTTTGAATACCTAAATCACTACCTACTGTACGACCCAAAAAGCGCACGTTGAGGTGCGATATAGAACAAGTTTTGTTTTCAATATATTCTGATGCATTAACAAAATACTCGATTAAACACTTGCCCAGGATGTTTGACAAGCAGTATTATTTACAATCCAAAAGTTACGGAATAGAACATGTTAACACGGCAATGGCAGAAAGTTTACTACAAAAACAAATTGAACACGATTCCATAGAAACATGTTCTAGCTAAGTTTATTTTCAAATGATAGTCGAATTAAAAAAAAGATTCATTCCGTCATCGAATCCATATTGAATATGTAAACTCAAGAAAATATATTTCATATTATGCAATCAACATGGTTTCAGTAGAGGGAAATACTGAACGAAATGTATATTTACTGTGAAACATGGAAATTTACTTCCAATATTTAAACGCGCCTCTGAAAATAGCAGTTTTTGTAGAATTATAAAATTTATTCCAATAATTCTATTTTAACTACGCACCCGTGAATGCACCAAAATGTAAAAAACGCAATTAAATTTCTATTCCTAAAACACATAGCAGAAATTCATGCTAAAAATTCAATGTAATGAATTGAAAACAATTATAAATGTTTTGATAGCTTTTTTCCTATATTTTTAACATGGCCGGGGAGGCTACGGTACAAATGGCACTTGTTGTGTATGTATCACTGTAGAACATCGTAGGGACTTGACGCACTATTTTGTTTATTACTCAATATACATATAATTATCACTGCATCAATTGATTTCAATAGTTTTGCTAAGTCCTCGTGATACAATTTCATAATAAAAATCGACTGAAAACGAACAAATATGCGCGGTTGAGCGAAACGAAATATCGAATCGAGCGATATGGTTTTCATACACAAGTTTTAGATTACTTATGTGGAACATGAGTAGTTCTTATGTTGATCATTATGTTCTTATTAGGCATTCCATGAAACGTTTCTGATTAGCTGATATTTTTGGCACCGCCTATGTAAAATTCTGTGCAAATCTGTATGAAGAAAAGCATACAAGCTAGTTTTAAAACAAGAAGTGGCGATTTGTTGTAGTTTTTGCGAGAGATAAAAGTTGAGAAATGCCTATGCATTATAACAGAAAACTGGAAATTTGTGCATTAAACTGAAAACTGTGGAAGTCTTTGCAGTTTTAGAAATCTGTGCAGCATATTGAAAATCTGTACACCTGGCATCCAGGGAATTACCAGCGGAATAAATGGCAAATATAATAAATAAAATTGAACTGAGAAATGTTAAATATTCGCATATGAAACGAAATCTCGCATCAAGCGCAACAGTTTTCAATCACAAGTTACTTGATTACTTGGTTGAAATATGTGTTCAATATGTTCATATGTAGTATCGTTGAACAAAATCACTTGATCCGTACGTTCTACAAGCAGTAAAATAAACTCATAAAAAATGTATGAATCAAATGAAAAAAATGGTACCAGCGTAACTTGTTTTTTGAAGATTATTGTGGTATCTCTGTGGAACATAACATTGATTTGTATCAGATTCCTTGACAAATACCGCAGTAGGACAAATACATGTTTTTTTTTTTTTTCAATTTGTTTATTTGATAAGGCACGTATGCGTTAGCTTAAAGGTGCCATTTTTTCATTGTTTTACATTTTGAATTTCTTAAAACTAGGGGGATACACATTTCAATATTATTTTGTTTTATATAATAAAACTAAAAAAAACTACAGCTAACTTATACATATAAAAGAGGGTATAACATAATATTCGTAAGATTTGGGGGACGGGTCATTTGTGTGTTCTTTGTATAGTAATTCACTTTATGATTTTTAGAAGGGAGATTGTAGAAAAAATAATTATAAACTAAGCGGAACATTTTACAAGCTTATTAACTAGAGATAACTAGAAAGAGTGGTTCAAGATTAAGGGGAATTAATTAGGACTATTTTAAAGTAGTGGTACTGTTGCGCATTTCTTAACGAGATTTAATATTGTTCAACTAAAACTAGAAGATAGGGGGGCACACAAATTTTGGGAAGATATTCAAGGGGAGAAGGGGGTGAAGTCATACATCTGTGTATCAGAGACATGGGAGGGTGGGTGGACAAGGCTGAAGAGGGGGGGGGGGGGTGAGATATAAACTTTCAGTTTCCGGCATCAGGAATTAACGGCCAGGATTACAGATTCGAATGGATTGATCAACTAACACTAGAAGATAGGGGGGGCACATAAGTTTTGGGAAGATATTCAAGGGGAGAAGGGGGTGAAGACATACATCTGTGTATCAGAGACATGGGAGAGAGGGTGGACAAGACTGAACGGGGGGCGGGGATATAGGATTACAGATTCGAACGGATGTATCAAGTATTGGGACGCCGGGCGGTTTTCCTCGAGCCGGCAGGGGTTCCTCCAGACGATTTCGTAGTACGGCTCAGATACGGATCGGGAACACACCGCGCTGCGCGTGTGATGTTGTACTGTAGATCTCGTGTTGTTGGTTCATTCGACAGATGTTTTGTCTCGTCTTGGAGTCGTATCAAACCATCGTTGGGGTACGGTAGGCGGAAGAGGGCACTTCTGGGAATTATAAGAGAAAAGATAGGGGCATTTAAATTTGGATATTGATGGTTTTGAGGAACGTGTATATAAGGGACATGTAGAGAATATCGCGGCTTGCTAGTACATCTCGAACCGGGACATTGGGTGATCTTCCCCGGGCCCGAAGGGAATCGAATAGTTGAGATCTGGCAGAACAGTACTCGGCGCATGCCCAGACAACATGTTCGATTTCGTGATAACCGTTGCCACAAGCGCAGATACCGCTATCCACGAGCCCAATACGCCGGAGATGTGCGTCCAGCGTGTAGTGATTGGACATGAGCCGAGACATCACGCGAATGAAATCCCGACCCACATCCATCCCTCTGAACCAAGGTTTCGTCGATACCTTAGGGATTATCGAATGTAGCCACCTTCCCAGTTCACCATTGCTCCATGATGTTTGCCAACTTTCGAGGGTTCTCTGATGAGTAATACTGAAAAATTCGCTGAAGCTAATTGGTCTTTCATATATGTCACCTTGCAAAGCGCCCGCCTTAGCTAAAGAGTCCGCTTCTTCATTACCTGGAATGGAGCAATGCGAGGGAACCCAAACTAAGGTAATCTTGTACGATCTTACAGACAAAGCACGCAGGCGCTCCCAGATTTTCCCCAGAAAATATGGAATGTGCTTTCTAGGTTTCATTGAACGGAGAGCCTCGATTGAGCTGAGGCTATCCGAGACAATAAAGTAATGATCGGTGGGCAAAGTATCAATGATCCCAAGGGTATACTGAATAGCAGCAAGTTCTGCGACGTAAACTGAAGCAGGATCATTGAGTTTGAATGAGGCGGTGAGGTTTTGATTGAATATACCGAAGCCAGTGGAGCCGTCGAGGATTGACCCGTCGGTGTAAAACATCTTGTTGCAGTCGACTTCTCGAAATTTACTATGAAAGATGCTTGGGATCACTTGCGGGCGTATGTGATCCGGGATTCCACGAATCTCGTCTTTCATGGATGTGTCAAAGAAAACAGTTGAATCAGAAGCATGAAAGAGATTGACACGGTTGGGATAGTATGAAGAAGGATTGATATTTTGTGCCATGTAATCGAAGTACAAGGACATAAATCGGGTTTGAGAATTGAGCTCGATAAGCCTTTCGAAATTTGCAATTACTAACGGGTTCAAGATATCGCATCGGATGAGCAATCGATAGGAGAGTTCCCAAAATCGATTTTTCAGCGGAAGGACGCCCGCCAGCACTTCTAAACTCATCGTATGTGTCGAGTGCATACAACCCAAAGCAATACGCAAACAACAATATTGGATTCGCTCTAGTTTGATGAAATGTATGTTCGCAGCGGAGCGGAAACAGAAACTCCCGTACTCCATCACCGACAATATTGTTGTTTGGTACAGCCTGATCAGGTCTCCTGGGTGGGCACCCCACCATGTTCCGGTTATTGTACGGAGAAAGTTGATCCTTTGCTGGCACTTCTGTTTCAGATACCTAATGTGACATCCCCAGGTTCCTTTAGAGTCGAACCAGACCCCGAGATATTTGAAAGTTGAAACCTGAGCAATAGTTTGACCCATTAATTGAAGCTGTAGTTGCGCTGGTTCACGCTTCCTTGAAAATACGACTAGCTCAGTTTTCTCCGTGGAGAACTCGATACCTAGCTGGAAGGCCCAAGCAGACAAATTGTCCAAGGTATCTTGCAATGGTCCTTGCAGATCGACGGCTTTGGGACCTGTAATAGAGACCACACCGTCATCTGCAAGCTGCCTTAGCGTGCAGGAATTGACAAGACATTCGTCAATGTCATTCACGTAAAAGTTATAGAGAAGGGGGCTTAGACATGAGCCCTGGGGAAGACCCATGTAGCTAATTCGTGATGTCGATAAATCACCGTGCGAAAAATGCATATGTTTTTCAGACAGCAAGTTTAGCAAAAAGTTGTTTAGAGTCGGTGAAAGACCATGCTGGTGCAGCTTTTCAGAAAGAATTTTGATAGAAACTGAATCAAAAGCCCCCTTTATATCTAGGAAAACTGATGCCATCTGCTCTTTGCTAGCATAAGCCATTTGAATTTCTGTTGAGAGCAACGCAAGACAATCGTTCGTCCCTTTGCCTTTGCGGAAACCAAATTGTGTATCTGACAGTAAGCCATTTGCTTCAACCCAATTATCGAGGCGAAACAAGATCATTTTCTCGAACAACTTTCGGATACAGGACAGCATTGCAATCGGTCGATACGAGTTGTGGTCGGAGGCTGGTTTTCCTGGTTTTTGAATGGCGATGACCTTAACTTGCCTCCAGTCATGAGGGACAATATTACCCTCAAGAAACTTATTAAATAAATTCAACAAGCGTCTCTTGGCAGAGTCTGGCAGATTCTTTAACAAGTTAAATTTGATTCTGTCTGGCCCTGGGGCTTTATTGTTACATGATAAGAGAGCAAGTGAGAACTCCACCATCGAAAACGGTGTTTCGTTCGCGTTATTGTGAGGGGACGCGGCGCGGTAGATCTTCTGTGCCGGGGCGGAATCCGGACAAACCTTCTTGGCAAAATCGAATATCCAACGGTTTGAATATTCCACGCTCTCATTGGTACTGTTTCGGTTTCGTAAGCGCCGGGCCGTACTCCAAAGAGTGCTCATCGATGTTTCTCTCGTTAGTCCGTCGACGAACCGGCGCCAGTAGCTACGTTTTTTGGCTTTTATCAAACTCTTCATGCGCGTTTCCGCCATCGCGTACTGTCGGTAGCTAGCTGGCAGCCCGTCGTCCCGGAAGGTCTTATACGCAGCGGCCTTCTCCGCGTACACGTCTGAGCACTCTTTGTCCCACCATGGATTGGGAGGACGCCCGCGTGAATTCGCGTCTGGTACGCGTTTAGTCTGAGCTTGAATCGCGGTATCGAGAATCAAGCCAGCCAGGAACCCGTACTCTTCCTCCGGAGGAAGCTCTTGTGTCGATTCTACTTTTTCGGATATCGCGGACGCGTAGCTCTTCCAATCAATATTTCGTGTGAGGTCATACGAAACATTGATTGTATTCGGTGGCCCTGAACCGTTAGCAATATTAATTACGATTGGCAGATGGTCGCTGCCGTGGGGATCAGAGACTACCTTCCACATGCAATCTAACCGCAGCGATGTCGAGCAGAGGGACAGGTCTAAGGCGCTCGGACGCGCTGGAGGGGCAGGAATCCGTGTCATTTCACCCGTATTCAAAATGGTCATATTGAAGTTGTCGCAAAGCTCATGGAGTAGGGTAGATCGATTATCGTCATGAAGGCAACCCCATGCCGTGCCGTAGGAGTTGAAGTCACCTAAAACTAGCCTCGGTGCGGGGAGGAGTTCCGCAATATCGCAAAGCCGTCGGTGGCTAACTGAGGCTCTAGGGGGGATGTAGGTGGAAGCAATGCAAAGTTCTTTGCCTTTAATTCTGGTTTGGCAAGCGACAACTTCAATGCCTGGTGTCGAGGGGAGGTCGATCCGATTGAAAGAATAGCACTTTTTGATCCCCAAAAGTACTCCTCCGTAAGAGTCTTCTCGATCCAAGCGAATAATATTAAAATCGTGGAAGTGTAGGGTTATTTCTGAAGTGAGCCATGTCTCGCATAGGGCAAATGCATCGCATTTCAAATTATTTAGTAAGATTTTAAACGAATCGATTTTCGGGATAATGCTTCTGCAATTCCACTGTAGAACAGTGATTAAATCCTTGACCTCGTTCGATGAATTAGCCATCGAAGGATACAATCGCTGAAAGAAGGGGCCATTTCGCAGTGAACTGCATCAAGAATGTTTTTACTGCGGGGAGAAAGCTTATCAAGATACTTTTAAGGGGATCAGAAATGTTTAACGCTGTAAGAATACGGTCCACAATGTCAGAGAAATTTATTAAGCCAGCACTGTTTTCTTTCTCTGGCTGAGATATGGGAACACTTGGGGTTTTTGATGTTCCTGGAAGTGCTGGGAACTCCTTTTCTGAGCTCAGGTTACTGAGACCGGGAGCGACTTGCTTCGGTTTTGCACCAGTACTTCCTTGAGTAGTTATTTTAGGGGGACCATGAAGAGACACCTTCTGGCCTTTACGACGAAGCTTGGAAGAGGAAATGTTCTTCCTTTTTCTACTACTTCTAGGCACAGCAGAAGATGTTCCCTCCTGGGGTTCATCACAGTCGCCTTCGTCAGTAGACAAGTTGGTAAAGATGTTCGTAGAGACAGGTGGCGTAGCTATCTTAAGCATTTCTGCAAAAGATCGCTTAGAGCGTCCCTGAAGGGAACGCTTAAGATTTTCCTCGCGCTGTTTGTACGCGGGACATGAAGGGAGATCATGTGGGTTTCCCCCACAGTAGAGGCACTTTTCGACATCTCTACCACAGGAATCATCCGCATGATTCCCACCGCATTTCCCACAGCGGGCTTTATTGCTACAATGGGAGGCTGTGTGTCCCAATTGTTTGCAATTAGTACAGTTCATGACCCGCGGCACAAAGAGGCGAACAGGTAGACGAACCTTGTCAAAAAGGAGGTAATTAGGCAGGGCAGAGCCGGCGAAGGTCACCCGATAAGAGTCTGAGTTGACGTATGTTTTCTTCCCGTCAGCTGCGACTGATGCTGAATGCAAACGTTTGCATTCCAGTATCTTCACTGGCTTAAGCATGGGGTCTTTGAAACAGCCAGTCCCATATTTTAGCAGGTCCTCGCAATTCAGACTCGAATCGGAAACGACCCCACTGACTTCAACCCTGCTAGCTGGAATATACACCCTGTACTCCCTCGTAAAGGGCTCGTATCCAGCAATATCGTTTGCCTGAGTTGAACTGTTAACCACCACCCGAAGCTTATCAGGCCGAATTTTCGATATTTCTGTCACGGCCGAATACCGATCCGTCAGAACTCGAGAAATCTGTAACAGATTCAAACACTTTTTTTCTTTGGTCCGAAAGAAGATCACAAATGGCCCGGTGGCCGAGCTCGGATATACCTTGAGCCGGGGAGCCGATTTTATTTCGACGTCCATCTCACCTTGAGATGAACCGCCGTCAGGAGAAGTCATTTTTGCACGGGCCTATTGCCCAGTGCACGTTATTAAGACAACCAAGAAGGGGAAACGAAAACTAATACTTAGCTTGTGTATGTAACGGTATCCAGACGGCTTACTAGAAGAACACTGTTTCACTTCACTGACCGGCTAACGGTACTCAGAAACAGAAACACAAAAGAAGGGAAAAAATACTGAAACCTCAACTAGGCGCAGAGTGTGTAAATAACCTTGAACGCGGATTAACACTATTTGTCGCTATAGAGTGTACGGACCGATGACAAAAGACTTCTATCTCGACTGAGTGCTCGATAACGAATGACAAATACATGTTGTATCTTATTTGTCTAAAACAATTCGAACTTGTTAAACATAAAAAACGCATATAAGCCTTTAACAAAACATCTTTCGCTAATTTTAATTTCTACACATGTTTTAATTGCTACTTGGGACAGAATAATATAACTTGATATTGATATCAAACCGTCATACTCATATTGATATCCAACCATACCGTCAGAATAATTTTACATTTTTCTGAAGTCGAACCGGGGTTTCTATCAAAATCAAGCTTCACTTCACTAATAACGAATTGCGCGCTAAATCGTATTCAGAGTTGGCAGCACCCTCTCAGATTTTAATGAAACTTTCTGTATATGATCACTTTGTCACAAAAAGCCACTTTGCATACTTGTTTTTTCTTTCAAAAATGATCTAGACTGTCTTTTGAAAAGGGTCAAACTATCTTTATCATATTTTTTTCAAATGGCTCTAGTCTAAAAATTACAAATCCTACAAAAAAATGTTGCTGGAGTGATTTTCACAAAATTAGTCAAATTTTTGAATAAAAATGCTGAAAAAATTTGTTATCGACTTCTACACTGAAAAAATCGATTTTAAAAATTTAAAGTCGATTTACAAAAAAAAAACATCTATGATTTGGATGAAATTTTGTTCCAAGATAGGTGATTATGTTCCCTACCTACCGTAAAAAATTCAAGCTGGGCTTACAAGGAAAAAAAGTTATTTGAAAAAAAACTTTTCCTTGTCAAAATTGAATCCGTTTTTTCGTGTAAGTTTATTCAGGGTACAGAATCCCGAGGAGAGATCCCAGAATCCAGATTTCACAGCCCAGAGCCCCGAGGAGAGAGACCAGAATATAGAGTCCCGAACCCTTAACCCAAAATACTGAAACCAGTCTAGCGGATTATTCATAAATTACGTAACGCAAAAATTGCCCAAAATTGACAAATTGTCACAAATTTCTTCACCCCTCCTCTATTACGTAACAAATTCCTTGAAAAAAATTCTTTTCTTCGGTGAAAACATGTTACGTAACCATCTAGCTTACTTCCCTCCCCCTATGTCACAACATGTCACAACTTGTTGTACCCGCTCCCCTCTAAAAGCGTTACGTAATTTATGAATGGTCCCAGAATCCAGAGTTCAGTGTCGAGAATGCACAGTCCAGAGTCCATAGCGTAGCGATCAGAACCCAGAGTTCCGAAGACAGAGCTCAGAGTCCAGAGTTCAGAGTGCAGAGTTCAGAGTCCAGAGCTCAAATACCAGAGCCCAGAGTCCAAAACTTAGAGTCCAGAACCCAGAGACCAGAAACCATAGTCTAGAGTTCTTATCCCAAAATAGTCAGCCCAGAGTCTTCAGCACATAATCCAGAGCCCAGAACCCCAATTCCAGAGCCCCTAACCCAAAATAGTGAGACCAGAGTTTAGAGTCCAAATTCCAGAGCTCAGAGTCCAGAATCCAGCGTTCAGATTGGATAATCCAGAGTTTAGATTCCATAGCTCAGCGACCAGAACCTAGAGTCCCGAGGAGAGAACCCAGAATCCGGAGTCCAAAATCCAGAGTCCCGAGTGCAGAGTGCATAGTCCAGAGTCCACATTTCAGTGGGCCAACGTCCAGAATCAAGACCCAGAGCCAATAGCTCAGAGACCACAGTCTACAGTCCAGTGTCCATAGCACAGAATCTTGAGGCGAGAGCTCAAAATCCAGAGTTATGAATGCAGAGTCCAGAGTGCAGAGAACATAGTCGTGAATCCAGGGTCCAGATTTCAGAGCCCAGAGTCCTCAACTCAAATTACTGTGGCCAGAGTCCAGAGCTCCGAGACCAGAATCCAGAACCCGAAGTACTTAACCCAAAATACTGAGGCAAGAGTTCAGACTCCAGAGCACAGAAGCCCAGAACCCATAACACAGAATCTCGAGGCGAGAGTCCAGAGTTCAGAACACAGCGTGAAGAGTGCAGCATCTAGAGTTCAAAGTCCAGAATTTAGAGCTCAGTATCCATAGACGAGAATCCTGAGACCAGAATCATCAACCCAAAACACTGAGCCCAGTGTCTCGAGTTCGAAGCCTAGAGTCCTGAGCCCAGAATTCAGAGTCCTCAACCCAAAATAGTGATCCCAGTGTCCCGAGTTCAGAGCCCAGAGAGCCAAATCCAGAGTCCCGAGGAGAGAGCCCACAGTCCAGAGACCCGAGTGCAGAGCCTAAACCCAAGCAGCATTTCTAGTTTTATAGCGCACTACAAATGCATTCTAAGTTTTAAGAAGGGCTTCAAGAGTGCCATATAACCTCAATTATTACTAGGGAAGTTCAGAGTCCAGTCTAAAGTTCAGATTCCAGAGTGAAGGATCAAAATCCTAGATACCATAGCCATGGTTCAGAGTCCAGAGTGCATAGTACAGAAACTCGATGTCAGCGCCGAGTCTATCATTCAGCGATTAGAGTGAAGAGTCTAGAATCTAAAGTTCATTGTCCATAGTCCAGAGACCAGAACCCAGAATCCGAAGCTTCGAGTGCAGATTGTAGTTCATAGTCCAGACTTCAGAGTCTAGAGTCTAGAGGTCGGACTCCATAATCCAGAATCAAGGCTCCGGAGACCATAGTTCAGAGTCCATAGCACAGAATATCGAGGCCAGAACCCGGTGTCCAGAATCCAGTGTGAAGAGGGCAGAGTCCAGAGTTCACAGTCTAGACTGACAGGGCATTTTCGGTATGGTCTTGACGAGTAGGTGCCAAAAATTTATGTCTGTCGCAATGTTGAAATCCAAGATGGCGACATCGACATCAGGACGTGAATTATTACGATTACACTTCGGATTGTTTATGTTGGCACAGCACTTGATACTGTTTAACTTTGATTTATACAATTGATCCATAATGATAATTTTACTGCTCTTCATAACTGTTGTTACTAGACTGCTTTCAGGCCTTAGTTTTATAGTACTGTTATTTGGTAAAATTAGTTTTGATGCAGGTATGGTTCGGGTAACCAGGGTAATATGCCAAACGAATACCAAATTCGTTACTGATATTTTTGCATGTATCAGGAAACTAGCAGTTGGGAAATTGGATTCTGAGATGATTATGACTTTCATTGGTTTAGTTTTCGATACACTGAAAAAAATTCGGCTTGGGCAAGCAAAAGTTTGTTTCAATAAACTTTTTTTCCTTGAAAGTATCCAACTTGAATTTTTGACGGTAGGTATGGAACATAATTACCTATCTTGGAATAAAATTTCAGCCAAATCAAAGATGAAGTTTTCTTGTAAATCGATTTAAATTTTTTAAAATCGTTTTTTTCAGTGTTGGAGTCGATGAAGAATTAATTTTTTCAATATTTTTATTCAAAAATTTGACAAATTTTGTAAGTCACTCCTACAACATTGTTTGTAGGATTTGTCATTTTTTAACTATAGCCACTTGAAAAAAATGGTAAAAAAAAGTTTGACCCTTTTCAAAAGAGAGTTTAGATCATTTCTGGAAAAAAAAATGTACGCAAAGTGGCTTTTTGTGACAAAGTTGCTATGTACAGAAAGTTTCATTAAAATCTGAGAGGATGCTGCCAACATTTGTTCGAGTTGGCGCGAAATTCGTCATTGTAAAGATCGCGTAAAAGAAAACAAACGTAAAAGTAATTAATATATGAGCTAAAAGTGATTTGCACCAAAGGTTCAGTACAATTCGGTGAATTTGAACGCAAGGTGGTTTTAGGTGCTACACTATCATCAAAATTCCCAATAGTACATCGAAACAAAAACTGATTGTCAAAAACCATGCAAGAAAGTTGAAAGTACAAGTTCTGACGGATGCATTTTTTTATTTCAATTATAGAGGTTTTAACCTTAAGGTCATTCGCCTCTTCGGGTTAGAAAAATCTCTTATGATAAATTTCTAACCCAATGTGCGGGACTCGAACCCAGGTGCGCAGCGTACAAGGCAATCGATTTACCAACTACGCTACGCCCACCCCTCGGATGCATTTTGATAGACGATGATACAATACATAACAATGAACTTTAGACAAATCCGGGTAAGATGAAGGATTCAATTGTCACAGTCACGGCATCGAGTAACTTTAAAGAAATTTACATAAAGTCGTGACTGTGAGAATAGACTCCTAAGTATGTCATTGCAGATAAATTCGCTCGTGCGTTAATGATATGACAAGGTATCTGCAGTTGTAGAAAAAAAAAACAAATTTTTCGGCACTGGAGTGATTATGAATGGATGACTTTACAAGAAGGCCATGCTAAGTTTTGGATTGACTTAACCAACTGTCATTACAGTCGGGAGGTGATAGAACTGTATGAAACGAGTGAAGTCGTTTTCATTTGAAAAGTTTCAATTCACCAAATTAATTAGATTTACGTCCAATCGAAAAATTTAGGGCAATAATCAACCGAAAGTGGAACAATGTGGTAAAACAAACAAAACACCATCTGATTTCGATAAGTCCAAAGGAAAAGATGGTCGAATTGGTTCACAGTACTGCTGTGCATGAAATTAGGCCAGGTACTTAATGAAAAATTAGATAATTCGACCAGGTGAATTGAACTACGCGTACAAGAACAAAAACAGTACGTGAGTAAACGATAAATGTGCGTCATTACCAACCAGCTTTAATTGAAAATAGGTCAAGTTAAAACTTGCGAAAACAAATCTTTCATCACAATGGCATCCCCTTATTTATACCTGCTCAGCATGAGCTAACCTCGACCCCCAGTTCACTAGAAAATAATAACCATTATCTGCTGCGCTATCCTACCGTGTTGCACTGGTACCAGTCAGACATCTCCGAGACTTGCGGCAATTTCGTTAAAAGCTTAAAAACCATCGTTATTACCATCCCTCTCAGTAGACGAGTACCTTGACATTTCGAGACGGAGCGTTCCGCGTTCCCCCGGTCCAATCGGTGGCAGCCTTCGCTGTGAGATGCAACGATGATTTACATAACCCTTCACCCTCCGGAGGGCGCTATCAGACAACTCCACACCCCTCCCTACCACCATACTCTAACCGTGTAGAGACAACCGCTTCGATGCCTACGATGAAACGGGATGAGACCAGACTAACAAGACTCGATTATGAGATGTGATGGAAAGTCGAAGATCGCTTACAAAGAAGTTACGACCGATGTTGTCGTTATCGCGGCCCGCTGCCTCACCACCACCGCGGTCTCAGTCGGTGTGCCGATCGATGACCGACGGTGGTGGTAATTGTTTAAAGGTGATGATGAACCCGCTCGGCAGCCCGGTCAGATGGCGGAAAGGTGATAACGAGAGAAATTCCAAGGTATACCAGCCGACCCTTCGCCGCATTCCAAGCTTTGCAGCAAGGCGACGGCAGATCAGAAGCTGCATGCTGTGAGTGATTCTTTTCCGAACCCGTTGGTTTCAAAAAACCGACCACTTCCAAACCGTACGTACGTACGTCTTCGAAACAGGAATTCCAAAAAGAAACGATTCCATTATGACCATATAGAGAAGAGCGATCTTTCTTCCAACTTTTTAGAGCACCTTGTTTTCGGCATTTGCGGTACCATGCTTATCAAACGCCCACTCAGCGGCTTGAAGCAACATGCATTTCTCTACACACACGTAAGCACAAATTTTCTGATCACTGGCAGCGCGCGGTCACTGGGTCCAAGCAATGAATTTTCACAAATTGTCGTTTTCTCTTAATCAAATCAGCCGTACGAGACGTGGGCTTTCTCGTTCCATCGCGCAAACACAGTAAACACGACTTCGCACAAACAACTACAAATACACAATTCAAACTTCAAATCCAATGGTTGATTGATTTTGGTCAGCAACAGACGATTCAAACTATTTGCGCCCGAACAACAATTTCACTTCACGTCAATGCGCTTTTCGGTGGCGGCTGGCTGGCTAGCTAGCCGGCCGGCCGAGGCTCTCACTCGAGTTTCAGATTCGGATTCGTGTCCCCGTCGCGATTCCGTTCCTTCCTTCCGACTTTCTCCGCGGTTGGGTGAATCAGCGATGCGCAAAACCGTGTGTCTTTGCTACAGTCCAGCCCCAGCTGTAGACTGTGCGGTCTCCCGGCCGCCGGTACCCCCCTCGGGGCTCGAAAGTTTCTTTCAACAGACGCCGGCTGTGCGGTGCGGGGGTACCACTAAGTACGGTAACTTTAATTCAAACTTTCAGATCATCTTGAGCCATTAGTGAGTTTGGGGTGAATGTTTGTGCCGGGAAGATATTTGCGTGAAATTTGGCAAAATCATAGCCCGTTGATTTATGAGATCCCCTCTCCCTGGGGCGGTTTCATGCGTTCACCCGTGTAGTGATGTTTGTTGGGTCTGTGCAATGGATTGGAGTGCTTGGCAGGAGTGCCCAAATCTTTAATATTATATTTCAGAGGGTGCCTACATCTTGTTCAAAATTGTATTTAACTCATTTAGGTGTGGGAATGCAGATAGAATTTGGAGCTGATGCGAAAGACAGCGTAAATTTGTATGGTTAAAAGAAAAAAAAATAATGACAGAATTTTTATTAGTCACATATGTGTTTCACACTAGGGACGACACAACTGTGATAGTATTTTGTTATGACGTTTTCATCGGGGGTATAAAACGCTATCGACATCATACTGTTATTTGCCAAGTACACTCAGGTTTTTTACGCGGGGGATACAGGCCGCGTAAATGAAAACCGCGTAAATGAAAACCGCGTAAATTTCAAAATCCGCGTAAATGAAAACCGCGTAAATTTCAAAATCCGCGTAAATGAAAACCGCGTAAATTTCAAAATCCGTGTAAAAAAACACGTAGAAAAATACCGCGCAAAAAAACCGCGTAAAAAAAACTTGAGTGTACGTATCAATAAATGGAAATCAAATATGCGATGAAAATACGCATTGTTATGTCTGAGTGGTTTAGAGATTAAGATTCATAGAATAAGAGCAGTAGCTGACAATCTGACAAACACATAGCTTTCACTAGTTGACAAAACAATTATTTTCTTGTCAAATTTAGCAATGTTTTCCCTTTGAACTTTGAAGTATTGAACACGAAAATCATTGCTCATTTCGTTTTTTGAGTTATGAACCTTCAATTAAAAAATTTATTTCGAAAAATTATTCCGAAGTGTTTGAGTTAACAAGACAATTTTTTATCAAATTTAGCAATGCTTTCCCTTTGGACTAAGTATTGAACACGAAAATCATTGCTCTTTTTTTAAGTTGAGTTTGAGTTAACCTTCAATTCAAAAATTTATTTCGATAAATTTTTCCGAAGTGTTTGAGTTTATATCTAGTTCTCTGAATTTATTCTCTATTCTTCGATTTGGACTACAGACCACTCAAAATAGAATAAAATGTTAAAAATAACTTCCATAATATCGCAATAGATTGACGGGATATTCAACAAAATGTAAGTGATATTTAGCCCAATCTTTGTGTTGGAAGTGACTTTTGAAGATTGTAAGAGTTTCCATAGAAATACTCAAAAAATGAGATGTCAAGGTTTGAAAATATAACTAAATACTGTCAAAGATTGAGGTCAATTTCAGCATATTAGGGACTATTCAAAAGTTACTTAAGGCAATAATTGACCAACATTGATTCCCCCTTCCCCCATGTAGCAAATGGCCATTTTCATTGTAAAGTATCCAAAATTGTCATTTTCATTGCAAACTATTATGAGCGAGTGACAGTGAAGGCACCAAAAGTTGCAGCAGAGCAACTCGAAAAAGTACCAATTTGCTGTTGTACACTTCACTGTCAACACTTTGCGAATGGAAAATTCATCATTTTGGACACACTACATGTTTGCACCATAAATGAAGCGGAAACGAAGACTATTACACTGTCGAAGTTTAAGCAACACCAGACGAGCTTAAATATGCCGCCCAATCGAAATTTGAGTGCAAGATGTTTGTGTGGAAAGTCATTCCTGAGGACGGTGTTTCGATTCGATCTTTTGTTCTAAAATGGCGAATAATGGAATTCAGTGTAAAAACTTTCCGAACGCATGTTATAATATGTTATAAATTGGCTTCAGAAGATTTTAGAAGAGTTGAGAAGACTTAAGAAAATTCCAAATGATTTGCAAGAAACGTTACTATTTCAGAAGTATTCTGAATATTCAAGAAAACAAAGAATTTAAGAAATCAAATTTAAGCAGATTGAATAGAGTTTAGAAGTTTCCCGAATATTTTTAATTTAACAAAACTTTAGTGTATTTCAAAAGTTTTAGGAATATTTTATAAGAATTAGAATATTTTCGATAATACATGTCAGTAGATTCAAGACAAAATAAGATCTCACATTTCAAGGGCGCTTACCGATAAAAAATTCTGACTAAATCAAAATGTGTCATAACACATCAGAAAAAATTCTAAAAAAGATTCCAGAAGGCATCTAAAAAATTATTTTTCGCGAGATTGTCGATTACAGATTTGAAAAAATTTCAGAAGATCCCCGATTAGCAGTACATTAAAAGTTCTAGAAAGCTTCGGAAAACTTAATTTCCAACATCAGAAAACCTCAGAAAATTTGAGAAAATTTAATTTTATCACCATCAGACATTGCAGATAATTTCAGAATATTCTAAACAAATTTCAGAAATTTTTAGGACATTCCAAAATGATTTCAGAATCTTTTATGTTTTAGAAAATCTGATATCTTAATTTTCAAAAAAAGGATTTAAAAGAAAACTTTAGAA
Source organism: Topomyia yanbarensis (assembly GCF_030247195.1). Taxonomy (NCBI): domain Eukaryota; kingdom Metazoa; phylum Arthropoda; class Insecta; order Diptera; family Culicidae; genus Topomyia; species Topomyia yanbarensis. Next base: position 340,292,729 of record NC_080671.1, read on the forward strand.
GATTTCAAAATATTTAAGAAGAGGTTTAGCAATTTTTAAAACTTTAGGAAATAATAGATCAATACGACATGAGAACGCCTCAGAGGATTTCAGAAGATATCAAAAAAATTTAAGAAACATCCCAACAAATTTAGTATTCACATGATTTTGAACTTGAAGAAAATTTAGAAGATTACAGAAGATTAAAGAGTCCAGAAAACTTCAGAAGAGTTGATTTCAGATATAAAATTCAAAAGGCTTCAGCAAATTTGAAGACATTTTAGGGCTTACGATAGTACCAAAACATTTTATTAAATCATTTTAGAGATTTCCGGAAGATTCTACAACATTTTTAAAAATTTCAGATAATTACAAAACAAATCAGATGATTTCTGATTTTAGAAGGTTTAGCAATCTTTAAAAGATTTCAGTACATTTGATATATTAGAAAAAATAGAGGCTTTTTACAGACTAAAGAAAATTTCATGGAAGGTAATATCATAAAATTTTATGATATTTTTGGAAAAAAAATTTTAAAACACTTTAGAAAGCAATAGAAGATTTTAAAAAATCTCAGTCATCACCTGAAGAAATCTTACGATTCTAGATTTAGTATAACTTTGCCTTAAAGTCTTCTTAAATATGCGTATTACAAAAAATATTTTTTTTATATTTTGCCTATTTAAGATTAGAAAAATATGCTCAAGACAGGATTTACTAGAATTTCACTGTATTTGTCTGCCTCGAGTTCACCAAACGAATGTTCATGCGAAGCTGATAAACAACAGAACAACTCGAAAAAGTTCAAATTTGCTGTCGTACACTTCACCGTAAACACTTTACGAATGCAATATTCATCATTTTGGATGACGAATTGTGCATCTTCACACCATAAATGATATGGAAACGAAGGCTGCTACACTGATAACATTGAAGCAGCACTAGACAATGTTAAATATGCCGCCCAATCGAAATTCTAGCGAAAGTTGTTTGTGTAGGATAGTGTTCCAATTCTATGTATTGTTTTCAAATGCCGTACACTATTCCAGTGATGAAGCATGAAAACCTTCCGAATGCGTGTTATTACATAAAAATTTGTTTCATAAGAATTTAAAAAGTTTAAGAAAACTTAAGCAAATTCAGCATTATTTCCAAAGAAACCTTAGTACTTCAGAAGAATTCAGATTATTTAAGAAAACAGGGAAATTAAAAAAAACTATTTTAAATTTTCGAAAAATTTAGACTAAGAATTGTTAGGCAAATTTTAGAAGATTTCAGAAAATTCAAAAAGAGTTCAAAAGTTGTCAGAAAGTTTCCGATAACATCAGTGATTCTAGAAAATATACAAGATTTTAGAAGATTCTCTTGATTGCAGAAGTTTAAAGATTCCAAAAAAGTTCAGAGGGCTTGATTTCAGATATTAAGAGTTTAAAAGTCTTCTGACATCTGCTTTAACCTTGTGGTGAAATCTTCTCATTCGGCATTTTCAGATAATTTCAAACTAAAGCAGAAAATCTGTTTCTTTATGTGAAAAATGGAGAATTTCTAATGATTAATAATAACAACAATTTTCGACAAATTATTATTTATAAGAAATATTGGAAAATATTTTAGTAGATGTTAGAAAGCAATGGATTTTAAGATTACAAAAATTTTTAACATCTATAAAATTATAAAGAGGGGACGGGTATAGCGTAGTTGGTAAATCGATTGCCTTGTATACAGCTCACCTGGGTTCGAATGCCAACCCCGCACAGGAGGTTAGAAATTTTCCCAAAAAGAGATTTCTCTAAGCCGAAAAGAGGCGAATGACCCTAAGGATAAAACCTCTATAATCAAAATTAAAAAAATTGAAATCATTTTAAAATATTTCAGAGGAAAGCTTCAAAGTATTTATGAAATTTTGAAAAATTTTGGATGTCATAGAAAATATCAGATGCCATCAGAATACCCAAGAGAACTTCAGAGATTTCAAATGTTTCAGTCTTCATCTGAAAAAATTTCAGATGATTCCAGATATCTTGGAATTTTAGAAGACGTCAGATGATTACGAATGGAAACCGAAAGATCTCAAAAGAATTTAAGTTTTAAGAAAGGTTAGAATATTGATGAAAATTTATAATAAAAGTTTTTAGGTGATTGGTAAAGAAGACTGCAGAGGGTTTTAAAGTTATTAAAAGATTTCCAATGACATTAAAGATTGGGGAAATTTTAGAAAATTTCAGTATATTTTAGAAGAAAATAGAAGATTTTAAAAGATTACAGGAGATTGTAAGTTTTTTATGTTGTAACGAGATTTAAGTAGCAAGGGACTGGTATGGTTTTTTTTAATATTAAGAACCATAGTACTTAAGGAAGAGCAAGGAGTTGAGAAGATAGTTTAGAAAAGTGTGGAATAGGGTCATGTGAGCAAGCTTAGAGTTTTTCTTAACCCTTTGTCTTCCACCGCAGGAGTCAAAATATTTTGGCATTTTTAAATGCGAATCACCTGAGTCTGCGGCATGTCTGGAAACATGTAAAGTGACTTAGTGACTAATGCTGTCGTTTCCGAAACCCTACTTATTTTGTAGGTAATAATATGGATTTTCTAGAAGCTCTGTAAGATCCATAAATTTCTGCGGAAACCACAATCTACAGAAAAACTCGGTAAATTATGCAAGTTTTACGAATTTTAAAGAGTATTGTTACAATCCTCCAGGACAATTCTATGGAATTCGGTGTAGACCAACGAACTTCAGATGTTCCATTGTTCAAAAAATGTCATCTAATTGGTTTCAACTGTAAGAAAGCCCTACAAAGCATAAGAAAAATCAACAAGCCCCAGTTTGCAAGTATTTATAATAACGAAGATCAACCACAACATGTACCAAAAAGTCCAGGGTGGTTGAGAGAAGTCTATACGTTTTATCGAAGCTCTCCAAAGTTTAGAAAAGATTTTCATCCTTCAGAGAAAGTCGAAGAATTTCAAGGGAATTCTACAAATTTTACACAAGTCTTGCAAGTTTCCGAGATGTCCTACAACCCTCAGAGTATTACTCCGAACTTCAGAAACATCCTGCAAACTTTAAATTTGCGAATTCCAGGGAAGTGTTCTAAACTTTAAGAAAGCCATGCAAACTTCGAAGAAGCCCAACGAATACAAGCTTTAAGAACTGCGTGTCCTACCAACTTCGAAGAAGTGCAAACTCTGTAGAAGGTATCCGAATTTTAATACAGCTTTTCGATGTCCTAAGAAATGCGAGGAATTTCATAAAATTCTAGAAAGTTATGAAAAGTCGTTACTATTTCCCGGGATATACTACACACTTCTACGAACACAAGAGAATTACTACGAACTTCAACAAACTTCAAGAAAAGTTAGTATTATGAAGTCCAGCCAAGCACTCTGAAGAAGTTCTATTCCAAAAGGTATAACTAAAATTAGCTTTTACAATAATATGTCATACCAACTTTAGAAAAATCTTTAAACTAAGGACAAGTTCTCCGAACTTTCCGAGCTTCATCCGACAAGCTTCAAGAAGACTTCCGAGAGTACTACGAACCAAAGTAAATTTTTACGAATTCAGGGAATCACTACAAACTTCAGCAAAGTCTTACAAACTTGTGGAAACCATTGTTTCATGAACTTCCTGCTTCGAAGAAGAAGAACTCTACCAACTTCAAAGAAGTTTAACAAATACCAGGAGGTATAGAAGCATAGAAACAGCACGGTCTTCAACGGGCAAGTACCCAAACTTCTGGAAAGTCTGCAAACTTTAGGTAACTCTGAACAATTCAAAGAAGTTGCGCGAATTTTAAATAAAGTGTTTCGCCCAAAGAAGAACTTTCATGAATTTCGTGGAAAATCATCAAAGTTATACGATTTTTTTTTATGAACGTTTGAGAGTTTCTACAAACTTCAGTAAAATAGTTCCACACACTTCAAGAAAGTGCAACGAAGGACACACACTTCAAGAAAAAGTAGCGAATTTCAAGGAAAAACAATAAATTTCTATCTTGAAAACAAAACCTTCAAAGGTTCGAAAATTTTCGCAGAAATCCAGACAACAAAAAATCCTAAATGTTCCGAAATGTCTTACTAACTATGGCGGAATACGACAAATTTCAACGAATTACAATCAACTTCACCGAAGTCCTGCACTTCAAGAAAGTTCTACGAACTTCTAAGAAGTTCATGAATAAATTTCCTCGAATTTCAATAAAGCTTTGCGACGTTCAAATTTCATAGAAATCCAACAGTTCCAAGAGCTCATACGAACATTAGCAAAGTTTTTCCAACATCAGAGAAGGGTAGTTCTACAAACTACAGTAAACTTCAACGAATTTCTTCCAAGGGATACAACAAAGTTATGAAAATTCGAAGAAATTTGGGAATTTGAATTTCAATAAAACTTCCCAGGCGTTCTGAACATATTTTTAACAATTTCATGGGGAAAGTTCGTACGAACGTCAGTGCCATTCGACAAACATCAAGCATAAACTTTACTAAAACTCTGTGAATTTCAACAAAGTTCTGTAAACTCCAGGAAAGGATCATAAAAAGTTCAAAGAAATACGGAAATTTGAATAAAATCACTAGGAATTTAAATTAGGCTATCCGACATTCTGAGATGTCTGAAGAATTTCGTGAATAGCCAAATTACATTACGAATGTTAGCATCAGTCTACAAATTTCAGGTAAAAGTAGTTGTACGAACACCAGCAAGGTGCTCGGAGCTTCAAGCGAGCCCAATGAACTTCAAAGTAGCTTAACAAATATCAAGAAAGGCTTACAAGTTCCAGGAACGACATGTTCTACACACTTCAGGAAAGTTTGAAAACTTCAGAGAAGTTCTCCGAACTTCAACGAGCCTCTTAGACATTCAGTGAAGTCCGAACTCTTTATTTCGGAAAATGCAACAAGCTTCAAATACGTCTTGCAAACTTCCGGGGTGTCCTACGAACTCTAATATTTCTTTCGAACTTCAAGAAAACACTAAGAACTACAGTAATGCTTTACAAAGTTCAGAAAACTATAGTTCTATGGAGTGCAGGTAAGTACTTCTCGCGAATTCATTGTTAATATTTCTTTATTAGACTTCTTTTTACATAGTTCACATAGTCGGTTGTTACTTCTCACGGATATTCACAGCTTTGACAGCCAATTTAGCTTAAGCAAGCGAATTACTCGAATTATAATTAAAAATCTAATCTGCCCAACGTTTCGGCCGTTATAGGCGGTCTTTCCCAAACGTTATGTTTCTGACGCGGTACCCGGGTCTTTTTTCAGATTTCAATAAATGAAATTCAAATGTTTTATCCATAGCTGGAAATTGAAACTTTGTGACATTATAGGACTTAACTTAGTCAAGCTTTTGGGTTAATAATATTGTTTATACAGTAAGGGGAGTAGTGAGGAGTGCTTCTGAACTTTTTTACTACGTAACAGGTTAACGAGGGTACTCGGGTACCCACAAAACCCGATCAAAATGAAATAACAATATTATAACACAATAAAATTTTCGTAACAGACTGTGTTATAAATTTGGTCTCGTTAGTAGTTAAAATAACAGAAAATTATAACAAGTAACAACGTAAGATCTAGTTTTGAAATCTTTTTGTTATGTGTTTCTGATCGGGAACTGAAATGCCAATTTTGGGTGTTTTGGATTTAGGAACTCATCCACTTTTAGACTTGGTAAAAATGTATCGGGTTACTTCATTCGGTTCCCGGGAATCCGGATTTCCGGAAGCATGTTCCAGTGCAGGGATACTATTTGTGAATTTCACTGGAATACTGGTAATATGGGTATGAAACTGCTTGGAATTGCATCAGGCTGTATCTCGTGGTTTTGGAATCATTTGGTGATTTGATCCCGCAACGGACATTCCGGAACAGGTTCCCGTGGGACCGTGAGGGGCCATTCCGAGGTCATATTGCCATATGATCCCGTAACAATAAATAACGGACTTCCAAGACAATTTAAAAAGTTTTGATACTCATGTTGCTAGGACATCATTAAAATTTACAAATCGTACGCTGGTACTGGAACATTATTCCGGGAAATCCGGATTACCAAGAACCAGATCCACTCACCCGGTTCAATTTCACAGAATCAAAAAACGGACAAGTTTCTGAATCCAAAACATCTAAAAGTGTCCAAATCGGTTAAAGAAAGCCATAGTATGAGCATTTCAATTTGTGGGTACCTGGGTACCCTCGTCGGCCTGTTAAAGGTGTTTTTTGTTGGACACATAATGGTTAAGGGGAATTATAATTGTGTTGTTTTGGTCATAGTGACAGTCGACACGAATAAAGTATGCCAAAACGTTCGAAATGCCGGCCACTTTTACGAATAATTACTACTAAACTAAATTGACTGAGAAAGCTGAAGAAAACCCAAAAAACCTTAAAAAACCAAGCGAAGATCAGAAAAGACCCTTCCAGGTCTAGCTTTGTTTACCAACTTGTGAACAGTTGTAAACCTAAGGGAAGTCTACAAAATTCAAGGAATAATTGATACAGAGAATTTATAAGAAACTCGGGGAACCCAAAACAAAATTAAAGGAAGTTTTAAGGTATGATTGCAATCATAAGGCATGTTTACTGAGCTTTTGAACAATCAACTTTAGGGACTCTACGAAATCAAGGTATTTTTTTCTGCCAAGTTCAACGATTCTGATTCCCACGATAGAGTGAGCACAAGTGCGAAATAACGAAGCCGTTCAGAGTGAACGATTTCTTTCATAAATTAACCGTATTCTTGCGTTGCGTTGCGTTGTGACGATGATTTTGGCGGATTGCACACTGACTTCATCATGTTTGACTGCTGATTATCTAATAAGAGTTGCTTAGGAAATGGTAAGTAGGAATTCATACCAATTCGACCCATATTAAAACCTCAACAGCATGATAGCCATCATTGCCGGCCGCCCCCATCTCCATCGTTCACGGGGAAGGATAAAGGATAAGGTAGCCAGGAAGTGTTGATGCTCCACCTACTTAACGGAAGGACGACGATTCATCAGACTCTTCCATAGGTGTCGCGGAGTTGGTAGTTTGGAAGGGTATCAGGTCTAGGATTCGCTCCAAGCAAGCGATGCGACCTGTAAAGCATATTTTATTACGTAGGTGTTTAGTTAGTCTTCGAGTGCACGATCACTCGAAAAAAAGATCTTCTTTAGTTTTTGGTTTTTTTTTAAACTCTGGGCAGCCGGCTACCGAGAGTATACTATGTTCCCTAAACAAAAGCAATTTGAACTCCACTCGAAGTGACACATTATATAGGCAAAAATAGCGCGAGATGTTATAAATCAGGGAAAGTATTTCTTATTTTCCATATCAGATTTGTGGAATACAAGTATACGAGCGATAATAACGAACACTGGAGGGAAATATAAAGGATTGTTAACCTGATGCACGGGCTTGTTAGCAATAACGGAGCTTGAAATTAGGTTCATAAAAACAGACGCGGCGAATTTTCAATACGTATTGACCCGTGATCATAGATACTAGTCAGATTATTCGTATTGGGGCTAATTTCCGATCAACTATTCATTTTTACGGCAATGTTTTCTCGACTAGATCTGTTCGCACCCTCTCATTCTGCTACTATCGGCAGAAGGCTGATAGCACCCAGTCGTCGCCGGTCTAAGGACCAAATGTCATCAATAGACTTAGACTCGCGTGGAGGCATGAGATAGGAAACTTGTGAGAATTTTGTTATCCCACCGTTTGACGACCCTTTCATAAATTAACCGTATTCTTGGAGAGAAACGTCAACAGTTTCCCCATGAAGCTAGATATTAAAATAAGCAGTCTAAATGAATTCCCGATTTACGATTTCGGAGTTAATCAGAGTTTGACACCAAGATGTCCTCTGTGTGGCAATACAAGATTCACATAGAAAACATGGGTGTGCCTCATTCTTACTGATAGCATTCAAATCAAATCAAATCACTCCGTTGCACCCCACCCCATTGCACACTTGCACGAACCGATGAATGCACTAGTTGCACCACGCCGACCCCTATGGCCTCATAGCACAAACACCTCAACCGAGTGGCCGTAATTGTTGAACATCAATTTCAATTTGCAAATATTTAACATTTCTTCTTCTGCTTCACTCAATTTGCATCAGCAACAACAACAACAACAAAACCGGCGGCAACCGCCTTTGAATTTTCTTTCGGGGGCTTCTTAGTCGGTTATCTGTTGCACCAGTTATGCTCGATTGTTTTAAAATGTATGCACTCAGCAGCTCCCGCTGCGCGAGAAGAAGATGAAGAGCAGATGCCGCTTGCAGCGCTTCATCATCTGCTTTTCTAATAGCGCACTAATGGTGCGCTAATATGCATCTAATGGCAACAATGAAGGAAGCCATCACGAACACGGCACATTGAATCACTTTAGTTCGGTCTTACTCAGAAAAAATAAAAGGGATCACCAGCGTGGGCGGGCGGACGCAGGCGTGCCCCGCTTATATTCGAGTAATAAACACACTCATACACAGACACACGCACACAAAAAGTGATCATTTAGCCGCTTTGAATTGTAAATTTCTTCTCAGTTATGAATCAGGCACCTTTTCAAGAAATTAATTTTTGCAATTCGTACACCTTCGAGGCCCGAACGCGATCGAACACAATCTGCATATGTGTTCAACTATGCAATAACGACACTACAGCAGTGTACAAGAACAACACACGATCGCGATCGTTCGTAATTTTGAACTAATTGCGCGTGATTTCTGTTTTGGTTTTTAACTTTGACTACCTTGCCAGTTAAAGTTTGTTATCACACTCACGAGCTGGTTTGTCCCCGATTCCGGACGGTATGTGGAAATCTTTAAAGGGTTTGTAACTCGCGAACCAGTCGTAGTGAGTCACTGTGACGACTGCTAACCCGGTTGTTGATTGAACGATGGATGACGACCGAACCCGGCTTTGAGCGAAGAAACGACGCGACGAAAGTGTACCGATGCGACGAACTGTTAACGTTGTACTAAATCACATTTATCCGCGGCGTCTTCGAGAGGGCCCCGCCGCGACGTTCCGTAATAACAGTACATACAGCGGGCAGCAGGCAGGCAACCGCGGAGCCAGGCTTGAGTCGAAGATTTCAACTCCAATACCGTGGGCCTCGCGCGCGCGCCCGCTCCGCAAGAGCGAGAAACTACTCGCGGAGATGCACACACGCTCTCTAAGACGGCGGCGTCGTCGATTGGAGCGAGTTTTCGGTTGCATGTATATGAATGTTTTTATTGTGATTCCATTTCACCTCATGGTGATTTCTCTAGTTTTTGTTTCTACTCGAGATGAGGTTTTTTGTTCGAGATTCGCTGGGGATACGAGAAAGTAGTGGTTTTGATTATTGTATCGCTCTTTTGGAGGTTTGGTTGCTGTTAGGGCGCGAAAGCGAACAATATCGAAAAATAGAGCTGAGAGGACAACGTACATACGTCGCGTTTGATATGGATAAGGAACCGTCATATGGAGTCAGTCTGTAATGGATGGAACATTTCTCTTTGCATTTTTTTTACTTTACTCTTTTTACTGACAAATATGATGTTGGTACTAAATAACATGATTTGAGATTAATCTCATGTTTTTTTTTCTTCCAATATGTGTAGTCAACTCTAACTGAAAACTCGAGTTATGGGATGAATTGGGGTAAAACGGGTACATACATATCTTGTGGTTATACTAGCTATATGCAATCGCTTCCCTATATTCTTCTACCAAAGAAATATTACTTTTTATCAGCAAAATTCTGTCTCTTTCCGAAATGCAGAGTTAGGTGTAAGTTTGTAAATTTCAATTATAAGAAGAATAGGCGTAAAACGGCTTTACACGTTTCAGGCGATTATTCTTATCGATTTCTTGGATTTTTTTACATAAGATATACCATTATTGATTAATCGCATTCAGCCTCCTTCAGAGATGCAGAGCTAGGTTAAACTGGAAACTTGGGTTATGTAAAGAATCGGGGTAAAAGGGGTTAAAACGATTCGTGCGATAATTTTAATTAGCTAAATTGAATCAATGTTTCATGAATTCTCATAAGCATAAAATAAACTCCTTTTTTTGCGGGACATCACACTTGACTAGGGGTATGCTCAGATAAATAGTGTCGTATTCTGATGAGACGAAGTCGAAACGCAAAAGTGATAACTAATTTATCCCTAATATTATATTTTATGGACCTCTTGAACTACAAACTTTGGTCAGCCGCATTCAACTATCTTTCAAGTTATATACACAGATCTGAACATAACCTCAAATATAATCGAGAACTGGAGCAAAGCGATCAAAATGTCGTATTGTGTGGTTGTTAAAAATTTCTTTTTAAACTTTTTTTTCAAAATTTTCTTGCTAAACTTTACCCAGTCCAATCCTTGGATTAGATTTTTAGATCTAGGAGCTAGAAATCTGCGTATGTATTTATCTTTGGAACTTTGTATCATCGGATCTTTGAAGGATTTTCGGATCTTCCAAATTATTGTTGGAGCGGTGCTATTTCGAATCATCTTCCTTCTTCCTCTTCATGTTCTAGTTACTTTTCATTGGCCTATTTCCGCTACGAAGCCAAACACTGACGCCAGAGAGGTAATGTTTGATATATTCAGATTATTCGACTACAATATCTCATAAATAGTTCTCAAACGCGAATCATCTGTTAAAGATTTGAGAGTCTACCTAGATCCCAAATTAAACTTCAAGCACCACATTGAATATACTATTTTAAGGCCTCTTAGTTGCTAGGATTCATTTTTAGAGTCACTACAAACTTCACCAATATACATTGTATAAAAGCACTCTGTTGTACTTTGGTTCGCTCTATGCTCGAAAACGGTAATACGGGAATTTTTCGACTGTGTGATAATTGAAGCAATTATTGTAACCTTACATCTTTAAATCTTTTGACATTGGAATGTTTGGAACGTCTTAATCTTTGAAACTCTGGATCTTTTACCTTTCATAACAATTAACTGGAGTTTTGAAACTTTTGATCATATGATATAGGGGATAATTTTTGGAACTTTTTACCTTTGGATCATTAGCTCATGCAATATTTAAATCTAGGATCTATCATTAACGAATTTTTCCGATTGATCAATCTTTGAATGCTTATATCTTTGCGTTGGATTTTTGGATCTTTTGATCGTTGGATCATTAAATATTTGCATGTTTATTTTGGAATCTTCAACTGTATTATTGTTAGATAATTGAAGCATTCAATTTTCGTATGTTCGTATTTAAATCTACAAATGTTCCGATCAGTCGATGTCTGGATCCTCGAGTCTTTAAATTTTCAGATTTTTGAACTATTGAATCTTTCGGATCGGACTTATACACGGAGAAGGCTGCTACGCAAGCGACGTTAGCAACGCGAATGAAGAGTTTGATGAAAACCAAGAAACGTGGATACTGGCGCCGATTCATGGACGGATCAACGACAGAAACATCGATGAGCACACTTTGGGGTACGGCCCGACGTATACAACACCGAAACAGTATTAACGAGGGCGTGGAATATTCAAACTGTGGGATTTTGCCATGAAAGTTGCCGCGTACGCTCGCCATACCGCAAACGATGGTGACGTTCTCACTTGCTCTTATTATGTAACAATAATACCGCAGGACCTGATAGAATCAAATTCACCTTATAGAAGAATCTGCCAGACTCTGTCAAAAGACGTTTGTTGAATTCATTTAACAAGTTTCTTGAGGGGGTAGCATTATACCACATGATTGGAGACAAGTAAGTGTCACCGGCATCCAAAAACTAGGAAAACCAACCTCCGATCACAACTCGTATCGACCGATTGAAACGCTCTTATGTATCTGGAGGTTGTTCGACAAAATGATGCTGTTCCGTCGCGACAATTGGGTCGAAGCAAATGGCAAACTGTCAGATACACAATTTGGCTTCCGCAAAGGCAAGGGACGAACGATTACCTTGCTTTTCTCTCAACTGATATTCAAATGGCCTATGGTAGCAAAGAGCAGATGGCATCAGTGTTCTTAGATATTAAGGGGGCTTTTGATTCAGTATCTATCAACATTCTTCCAATGAAGCTACACCAGTATGATTTTTCACCGATTTAGAAAACTTTTTGCTATATTTGTTATAGGAAGAGCACATGCATTTTTCGCATGTTGATTTATTGACATCACGATTTAGGTTTGAGTCTTCCGCAGGGCTCATGTCTGAACCCCCACCTATACATTTTTTAAGTCAACATCACTAATGAATGTCTTGACGATTCCTGTGGTTTCTGTTACGGGACTTAAAGGCATACAAGGACCATTACAGAATACTTTCGATAATTTATCTGCAAGGGCTATTGCGTGTCGCATTAGGATGCATACAGTCGACCCATACGATGTGTCTCGAAGTCTTGTCGGATGTTCTCCGGTTGAACAATTTATTTTGGGAACTCTTTTATTGAATGCTCATTTGAACCCGGTGATGATCGAAAATTCCGAGAGATTTGTCGAGTTCAATTTTCAGAACCATTTTATCTCCTTGTACTTTACAAAGCGCAAAATATCAATCCTTCGTCTTACAATCCCAACTGCGCCCATTTACTTCCCATGATATTTCCGAATCTATTGTTTTCTTCAACGTGTCCATGAAAGATGAGAGTCGTGGAATACCGGACCACGTACGTCCGCAAGTGGTCCCTAACATTTTTTATGAAAAATTCCGAGATGCCGACAGCTGTAAAATGTTTTATACTGATGGATCAAAACTCGAAGGGTCCACTGGCTTCGGTATCTTCAATCAAAAGTTCACCGGTTTCTACAAACTACGTAACCCTGCTTCAGTTTAAGCCGCAAAACCAGCTGCTATCCAATACACCCTTGGAGTCATTTTCATTGAGGCTATACGTTGACATGTGTGACCACCCCTAGCTGCTACTACGTTATCGATCTGGACTAGCTAAAGTTTCACAGGGAATAAGTAGAAGTGTTTATTTGATCAATACCGGCGTCGGCCAGGTCCGAACGTAGATCGCAGAAGGAAAGGGAAGGAATGGTTAGTCCGATACTTGCTTTTGCTAGAGGCCGTATATACTAGTGCGCACTCCACAATTATCACGGAAGGAGGATATTTATTAGTAAGCATAGAAGTTGGATTCTATTTCTTCTTTACCGATGCCAGAGAGGTGACCCCACTGCCTGGACTAGACATCTCTACATCAACTGATGGACCGAGGACCAACGGCTTTACCTATTTTCCGAAAGAAGACGTGACCACATATTTGTTCACCTCAGAAAAAATCTCAACGACCTCGGCTGAAATTGAACCCAGGCCAATTGGAATGAATGGCGGTCACGCTTACCGCACAACCATCGGCGCCGTCTTATTGCTGTCGCATTGCTTTATTTCGAGCAATGAGAGGACGAACTTTTTGGCTATGGTGGGTGCTTAAGAAGGTGAGATTTATGAAAGATCAATTTGCTTCGACAAATCAGAAAAATCTGGAGAAATGAGGAACTAAGAAGGTTTCGATAGTCTCGAAGGTATCGACGAAACGTTGGTTCAGGAGGATAGATGTGGGTTCGTTCGTGTCACGACTTATGTCAAATCATTACACGCTGGATGCACATTTCCGACGTATTGGGTTCGAGGATAGCGGTGTCTACGCTTACGGCGACAACTATCACGATATCGACCACATTGTCTGGGCGTGCATCGATTATAGCTCCCTCGGCTAATGAATTCCCTTCAGGCGCTTGCATAAACCAAAATTGAAGCCGAAACGACCTGAAGGTCTGACCCAACTTGGAAGATTTCCTAAGGGTTCATCGAGGACGACCGTGCGTGCTGTCCGAGCAGTCTATGGCTATCATAACCGTCGACAATTTGCCACGAACTGCAGACTTGATGGTCTTCTCTACTTCGTTCTCCGTCATCGGTGTCCACCTTCTCTCTCCTGTACCTGATATCGCTGTTACTCTGATGCTGAAACCAAATCTCCGTGAAAATGTTTTTCTGAAGGCCTCATATAGAAAACGAATTTGCATGTTTCCCCTTTTTGTCTTCTATTAACTTAATCACCGCGAGGGACAAACGAAAAAAGCATGGTTTTTATCAGTATTTTTATAATTAATACGACAGTTGAATGAATTCTGATATTTTTAACTTTAAAAACAGCATACAAAAATAAATCAATTAATTGAAATATAAGATATAAAATTTATAAATAGAATGAAATTGTTGGAAATAATAACATTTATACAACTAATAAAAGGAAAAAATTGATAAAATGAATAAAAGAAATAAAAGAATAAAATGAGCAAAATGAATAGGGGAACCCGAGGCTATTAAGACAGTGGGGGTAATTCAGATCCCCTCGATGTCCCAGAAAATAGCAAGACTTTCTGACTATCGTACATATTCGTGGAACCGCTATTCTGAAACATTAATTTTGAAAGCTGATTTTGACTCTTTGTTCTTTGTAGAAAGAAGATATAACGTGTTTCGTTTATTGCCATTCTCAAAACAAAAATCATTATAATAGAAAAACCGTGATTAAATCAACAAATAAAAGTGAAAAAATAAATGGTAAGTGTTTTGGAAAGCTTGAGGCTCCTACTTTATGGAATGATTTTTGTTTGGGTGAAAACACAGTTATTTTCGAGACACTTACCACTTTTGTGCAAAATGAGCGCACGGGGATATTCGGACCCCTATTCCGTCAACCACCGTTCAGCGGCTTGCGGCTGCGGCGGCACGCCATAGCAAAGCAAATACATGGGACGCCCATCGACAGCTGTGACATACCAGATTAAGGTTTTGTAAAGCAATTTATTTTTTTGTTTTTTAAGAACTGTCTCTTATAAATATTTCATAGGTAAACATAATTCCATTGTATGAAAATTAAAGAAAAGTGACGGTCTGAATTGCCCCGTAGGGAGGCCTGAATTACCCTACATTATAAAAGGATGGAAAAACGTAGAGGTTTGCAAATCGTCGTCTAGCGCTGCCATTAAGTGGTGCAAATGAACCTTTTATGGTACCAAAACAATTGGGACCTTTGACCGGTAATTTTTTTCACATTTATCCACCTAAAAGAGCGATTTGCTTAAGTAGCTCCGAATAGCCCCAGGTTCCCCTATAATAAAATAAATTATTTAAAAAAAATAAAATAAGAAATTCAATAAACCGACTATTAATTGTAGTGGAGGTGTGGGGAACTAGAAGAAATTAAATTGGAATTTACTTTTCAAATAACTGGGAAGTCAGCTAATGCGAAGGATAAAGTAAATCAAAATTTGGGTAGAAGTTAAGTTTAGAGTGTATTGTTATCGCTGTCAGTTTTTCTAAAATTGGTAAAAAACGGCGTCACCCGAAAAGCAACGTCGCGAATTGATTTTGTGCAAGCACCCGGAAAATCCTCAACTTTCTCATCGCACAGCAGCACCAATCCATACAAAGTTGTGAAAAAACTATCAAATAATTCATTTTTTCTATTATTTTTAAGAAGACTCATGTGAAAGCGGTGGACATTAAATGGCTAATATACACGTCAATAATAGTAGCCAAACAAATCAGACACCAGAAATGACTTTCAAACTAGTAGAAATCACTATATTTTCAACTATAAAAAGTTGTTTGGGTAACTAATTTGTAAGAATATTTATAAAGTACACGGCGTCTCCATAATGGTATTTTTAAAAACATGCTTATAAATTCATTGGCGCAAAAGTATGCAAGATGAGGCTTATATATCTTGAAACTACACTAAATTCTGAGTCAGATTCACAATAAGCGATCCATGGGAGGTCATCTAAAACATTGTAAGGGGCATTAGTGAAAGTGTGCGAAATCTCAATGCTTCGGTCAGGGATGTGGCCAAAAAGTTTAATCTGTCCAAATCTTTCGTTCAGAGAGCATACCCAATTAACAATTAAGGTTTTATGGCACACTACAAGTGCAATCTAAATTGTATGATTGGCTATAAAACTACCATCAAACCTGAATTGATACTAGGGAAGGACCGGGAGGGTACGAAGTGCAGAAGGCTTTAAATCGTAACGAACTGTAAAATACGGTGGGAAAGATACTGGCCCGGAAACTGTACACCCAGATGCTGCCGAAGCCCCATTGTCCCATCATGGATGATGGGACTTACGTCAAGGCGAACTTCCGGCTGCTTCCGAGGTTACTGTTGTTCACCGCCATAGGCATAAGTTTGATGATCCGGAGGAAATAAGGAAGCAGAAACTTTAAAAGTTTGGCAAGCGATCTGCTCATGCGGCAAACGGAGTGCGCCGTTTGTGACTACCGGGATTGTAAACTACCTCAAGGAGTGTCTACAGAAGCGTCCGATTCTTCTAGACGAATCTAGCTTCGTGTCACTATTAAAATTTTGTCCTGGAATGGTAACGAAGCCAGCGGGGTCATTTTGGAAACCAAGGACATGAACCCCCCCTCAACGCACCGGAACTAAGGCCCATCGCAATTATGAAAGCAGACACTGCGGAAGCATCCTATGGAGGTGAAATCTGAGGAAGACATGAAGAAAAAGTGGGTTTCCCTACAAAAGAAGCTGCAGCTAGATGTTGTACAGAACCTAATGAGTGGCGTTAAACGTACGGTTTATAAGATTGAAGTTGAATTAAATAAATATACTAAAAGCTTACTAATGGATTATTTTATTGCCTGAAAGTTTGAAAAGGATCGGTACACTAGATAATTTTATACAGCGTTTTCTTCGTGCTGTAATTTGGTCGGTGTTAGGTCAAACCGGACTAAGCGACAGTGCATTGATTTCGAGATAAACACGTTTAAAGTTTTAATCGCAGCATCCTTTACATTATAATTGGAACTTAATTTTTACCATAATTCTTGTTTATTGTTTCATATTTTAAATCTGGTAAAAGTGGAATGTAGATGAAAAAATTCTTTATCCAGTGCTATCATTAACTCATTTTTTGATGTTTTGCGACTTGGTCCGGTCTGACTTAACACCGACCATTTGATGTGGGACACCATTTACACCACTCAACTATGAACGCACCTCTTATAAATTTTAAAGTGAAATCGGGATTGCACAAGGCTCTCAAATGGACGAAAATTTAGTCGCTGAAGAAGCAATGTAACCCAGTGTGACGGTGTACGGCTACATGGATCAATACTCGAACGGTTAGATTCCAGCAGTTAGAACCGGCATACAATGGCATTACTTAGAGGCCAAGTCAGCGAGCGATTGTAGATAGCATTGGAGACGGCTGGAAATGTGTCAGCCGGTGGATATTCAAATTTAAGTAGTGCCACTGTTCACATAACAGCACTACTCCTTATGGATACTGTGACACCTGAAGAGTTACCGTATGTATGTGTATGCGTATAATATTAGTATTAGCATTACATTGGCTGGTGAACGATGAAAAGGCATACACGAACTAGCAGGTCACGAAAGAACGACAATGTGAGTGACAGCAACACGCACAACTAATTAATAGCAGGGTTCGGGTTCTGAATACAACAACAGACATCAGAACTTCTTATATATTTTTTTTGAACAGAAAAGGAACCCCATACCCAAAAGTAGGCAACTTTCTGTGGCAAGAAGCCATGCTATAATCCGGTTAGTTTACCGACCATACTAGAATCTTTGATAACAACCACTCCAACGACGCCGGTTTAAATACCAACTGAATTGCAATCACCTGGAACAACTTTTCTCGAATGACCATGACACCCTACGCGTATCAAACCCGACTTGAAGCCGCTTATACGTGTTATATGTTGCCAATCGAGACTTTGCGATGCAAACCGCTCGGTTTAAGATATTAAGTTGAACTAAAATCCGTCTCCACGGTCGAGCACACTAAACTGGTGATACTAGCAGCATGTGGTAGCCGTTCTGTAGCCTACCACGTGCTAGGTACAAGCAGGCTTCCGTAGCGTTAGTACAATTCAATTTCTCTCCTCCAGAGTCGCTCACTCTCCGGTCCAGACAGCAGCTGACTCGTTAGTTGGAGCGCCTGTGCAGTCCCAGCGCCAAATCCAACATAATGATGACCACAGAGTAGAGACATGCAAATCAAATGTTCAATGTTTGTAGGAAATTTAACGGTCATTTTGAAATAAAACTATTTTGCGAATTTCGAATCCAAATCACAAAGGATGGTTAGTATCAGTAGGATCGTACCACTAAACAGCCATGCATCTTTATTGTGCACTGTGTGAAGTTTGTTGAAATAGTTTCGCTACGAAATGTAGGGGCTACGATCGGTTGTCGGGTTCTTAGCAACCGATGAATACTTTATATCAAACTTAATTACGACTGACGTAATTTCTATGCTAGGTGGCATTTGTTGTTCTTAATAAATTTAGATATCTGATCTCTGTGTTATTTCTGCGTTACCGAAAGCAAAACCGACAGCGAAGGGTAGTGTAAATCCATTAACCGGTCGAGACTGAGCTTGCAGCTCTTAATCACCACCCCTAGGATGGTGAATGCAGCCTCAACCTGTTACCGTTATTGCAAATTGAGGCGGCACCCAAACAATAAAAACATGACTTCATAGAACGTGAATGACGTGCGAGTGTGCACATAAATAACACGACGGTGCGCAAAAATTAGCACTATTAAAAATGGCCCACGGTGTTTATAAGAGTTTTATGCCTGGTAGAAATTATAGTATGGCATTCTGTCCAATGGCTAATGCAACTGAAATGATTAATTACTGAATGTAACGCGCTAGCAGCAAATCAGAAATTGTTCATTATTATATTTTATGATTTAAGGATGGGGTTAAAAATCAAAACATAGTTGATGCTTTGATTTTTAACCCCTTTCTACAAGCGATAAAATATAATAATGAACAATTGCACTTTTTCTAAATTGCTGCCACAACTCACAAAATTCCCTTGGTTTTCCGGGAATTCATCGATGTTCAGCGACTTCTACTTTTTTACGATTACCGCAATAAGGGTTATCCCATCCAAACCTCGATCCATTAAAAAAAATACCACAAGCTTGCGCTTTACAGATCATTACAAACCAAATGACTCGTTCCTAAGCCTCTCCCACACAAAACACATTAACACAACCTTTTCCGGAAAGCATTTTCGAAGTCGCTAAACAAACACAATGTTACTGCAAAGCCCAATTCGTCAAGCGATAATTGTTCAAGTTTGATGCTTCCGGCGCGCATGTGTCAGTCCTGTTTTGCTGTCTCACTCTTTTGTTTTGAATATGTAGTTAACCTGTCTCGAATGCATTATGATAAAGCGTAATTATCTATTCATATTTAAACGACACGCGTTTCTGTATGTCGCCGTAAATATGCTGCTGAAGCTGATAAACCTACCCTGATAAGAGTTCCGGTACTCTACTGTACCCATTTTTTAGAGTTAACGTTTGCTTGTCTTGTACGTACCTGCAAGTGGAAGAGAAAAAAAAACGGAATGCATTAGAAATGTTTTTATTTTTTTGCGATCAATCATCAATCATCATTGATAACAATATTGCAATAGATCAATCATATTGGGGATTTGGTTGAAATAATTGAACGGCACAAAAAGTATCGCATCAGTTCCATGACGCGGAGTATTTTAGCTTCAGGTCAACGTCAATAACCAGCAAAATTCAGATCAAACTATCAAAAGGATTTTTCAACAATCTATGTGATGCTTGAACATTTTTATTTTATTTTTGAATCCAATTCATTACAGTTTTATTGACATCAGCATGAGACCAATTGACATCACTTACCTAAGATTTCCAGGACTATCATTATGGGAAACCATGCTTGAATGCAGTTAAGAAAGAATTGGCACAAGCTGCGTTTCACATTGAAGGAAATATTCTTGGAAGTTGAGTTCATTTTCAAGGCACAACCATTTTTAATGCACATAGTTTTGCTTATCTGAGTTAGTTCAAATAAATTTTCTTCTTCGAGGAATATTGCGCATGGCTTCATGGTACATACATTTTAATTACTCTATTTTATTTCATTATTTATTCTATTTATTTTGTTAGTAACACTAATAAAATGTACATAATTGTAATAGTTTTAATTATTTACTCATGTTATTGAAATTTTTCAACTTAGCTATTTTACTCACCTAATTTATCAATCATTTTATCATTATTTCCTCGTTTTGTTCATTTTATTCTTTTAATTGATTTTATTACATTTTAATTCTTTGATTCTTTTTATTCTTTTGCTTGATTGATTTGATTC
Organism: Topomyia yanbarensis; assembly: GCF_030247195.1. Classification (NCBI taxonomy): domain Eukaryota; kingdom Metazoa; phylum Arthropoda; class Insecta; order Diptera; family Culicidae; genus Topomyia; species Topomyia yanbarensis. The sequence goes on from NC_080671.1 coordinate 340,312,901, forward strand.
AACTCATTCATTGTTTTATATCTATTCCTTTTCTTTAAATTTTCTTTATATTTTATCAATTTTTTAACTTTTATTCACTAGATTTATTTAACCTTTTTTTGTTTAAACATTTATTATTTCGCGAAATATTTTTTTTTACAAAATCCGCATTGTGGTGACAGACATTTCAAGGTCAAGATTGTACATAAATAAATACGGTAATTTTCATAATTGCAAGGAGAGTTGTCTAACTAAACAAAAAAACGCAATAACATATCTTGAGTAGTTTCTTTGAAACCCATCCTGGAAAAAAGCTCGAAATTCGTGTTTATAACCAGAAGACCCCCTGAAGATTATTGATAGCGTAATATAAAAAATAAATAATATAAGCGCTCGTGTTACGTGAATTAGATATATGGTAGCGAACATCGCTGACGACTATCATTTCGGCTGTTACTGTGGATCAGCTGCATTAGTTACATCGTCGGTTACGTTTTTGCGTGTTTTTCTGCGAAAACGCATTGTCTTTCGTCCTCAGTACAGAACATTTAATCAATGTAAAAAATGTCAAGTGAGTTTTTTCTCATGTAAAAATTAATACTGAACAACAGTTTTGCTTTGGTTTTTCGGTACATTTGGTTGTGAAAAGATACGGACATCAACATAAAACCTACGCTTGGGGACACGAGAGGTCAGCCGTTTGGGGGCACTATAAGTCACTACTATAATGAAAATTTAAATTATTTTGACAGGAAAATGATGCGTAATTTTGTGTGAAAAACTTCAAAAGGAAGTTAAGAGGGTATAAGTAATGCAATTGCATCTATTCAAGAGGACGCCAGTATTCGACCAGCCTCTAAACAATTCAAGGTTCGAAACATTACGTGTTCGTATGAAAGAAAAGTGATCATCATCAATGAAAGTGCGTAGGTTATTTCGCGAGAGTTAACAATATAATAATTTAAAGGGGTTGAAGTAAATAATCGAATAAAACATGATCGATAAAGAAAAGGAAACAGAATTCATCCCACAGTGAGCCGGAATGCACAACATCTATTCCACATTCTGGCGATGACGAGAACACTGAAGAACGCGTTTTTAGACATTTCCTTCCGTGGTTTCATGATTTTTCACTTCATTTACTCGTTTTCTTACCTGAATGACGTCAATGGATTATTTGTGTTATTTATTTTCAAATAGTCTGCAGTATTCATAATCTTGAAATAAAAGTTGAACCGCTGATTTTCTATAAGTGTACATTGTGTAGTTACCCCGAATATAGTAACCTATCGTACCCCCAGATTTTAAAAACATCGAAAAAAGTACCTTCGCCTTATTGAATCTAGCTTAAAAAATATTTAGCCAGGCATAAAATCATTATTGTCAGAATGTTGACAGATGTATAACCTTGCTAACGAGTGCTTGTTTGTCAAAATCAGTGCAGAAAAACCATCGCACGAGCTGGCCAAATAAAGCTGGCCTACTTGACGCTACTGTACTCAATTTATAAAATTATTTTTTATTTCATCAATTGAATAATTTTATTACTTTTCAAATTTATCAGTTCTCTTGTTTGATTAATTTTATTCATTCACTCATTTTATTTATTTCAATGATTTGATTTATTTATCTTATCTACTATAAATAATGAAATTAGTTTTTAATTTAGTTCAGCTGACCAAATTTCGTAAAGAACTGTACCTAACATTAGCGGATACTCTGTAGACATTGAAGTAATAATATTTTTAATATACTCAGGGTTTTACGCGGTTTTTACGCGGATTTTCAAATTAACGTCGTCTCTGTTACACTGAAGCCGTTTGAATTCAAACAACTTATTTTTGCAGGAATTTCGCAATTTGCTTGGTTTTTGCCAAAAGTACTTTCGAACGCAAAATACTTGCAAAATTTTCGGGAATTGGGTATTTTCGGAATGATCTTAACAATTTGACGCAATTTTGATATCTAAGATGGCAACTTCCAGTTTAGCTAAATTCATTGTAACTCAATCAATAATGATTCTAACGGTTAGATGCCAAAGATCGACGTTTGACTCCATTTTGAAAAACAAGATGGCGACATCCAGATTCACGAAGTTTCATATAAACTAATCAATACAAGTATGTTCTGAATGGCCTTGACGAGTGGGTGCCAGAGGTCGATATTTAATGACATTTTAAGATTAAAGATGGTGACTTCCGGATTTGCAAAATTTACTATAACTCAATCAATATGAGTAGGGTAATTTCGGGAGAGATGCCGCGTCAGGAGAGATGCCGCACTCTCTATATCTCGTATATGGGGTCACTTTTATAGGATAATATGATATTGTAAGTTTGTCTTTCGAAGAATTATAACTCTAGAGATGTAAAATAATCCTTTTTAATTACTCACGAAAATTTTATTAATGATTTTGTGCATTCAGTTGCATCACGGAGCGCCGAAAATTTCTCAGCTCCACATTAAAATTTCGTTTTTTTAAATTGTTCGATTTTTTTTTTGGTAAATCATGTATCGGTTGAATAGCTGGGACCTTTTAGAAGGCATTCTGATCATGAGCACGATAATCCATAATTTTAGAGGAAAATAGCGTCGTGCGGCATCTCTCCCCTACAATTGGGAGAGATGCCGCATCAAAATTGCGGGTGAGATGCCGCACTCAATGGAAGAGGATGCATAGCTAAAATGAATTTTTTTCACCCTGGAATGTCAGTAAATGATCATTTGCGTCAGGTGTAGGTTGATAATAAGGTATATCCACAAACTAACGGACATAACACAGTGACATATAGGATTATGAGTCTATTTATCTATATATTTAAATGGGCGACATGTATCTAAGTATTAGTTACTTCCGTATGTTTTTTTTAAGTTTCAGGCACTAATTTTCGTGAACGCATTGATTTGTAGTGATGTCAATCTTGAGATAAAAGCGAAAATTTGAACGAATTGATGCTTTTTAAAAATGAATCTTTCAAGAACAAACCTAAGTTGTATAAATTCATTGGGAGAAACAGCCAAACAGTGCTTTTAAGGAACTGCTACTAACACATAGATATGTATATCGTACAAGCATATAGATAAATAGTGCCCTGAATTAAGTTACTCCAACTTAACCGTTACACAAGGTTGAGAAAGAAAAATATTTTTAAAATATTGAATAAAAAATGATTCTGGAAATGGTAGTACCCCCTTGAGAAAAGTGAAGGTGCTAGCCGATTTATAGATGCAATCAAACTTCATAAAACTCAGCTGAAGACACTGAATCACAAAAACATCAATGAGAGCCAAAAAATACTTTTGTTCACCTTTTTTCAGTTTGTGACCACGGTGCGGCGTCTCACCCGCACATGCGGCATCTCTACCGCAATGACCTTTTTTGTAAAATGTTCATGGAAATTTGGTTAAATTTTTTTTCATTACAAAAACCATTTCACAGTATTTTAGAAACTTGTCGCAATTGGTAAAAATGATTTCATCAATTATTGAATGGTTTACTTTGATGCAGGATCGATTTTTAAAAATGTGCGGCATCTCTCCCCAAATTACCCTATTTTCGGAATGGTCTTGACGATTAGACACCAGAGATCGATGTTTAGCGCTCTTTTTGAAATCCAAGATGGCGACTTCCGATTTAACAAATTTTTCATACCCAGTCAATATGGGTATTTTCAAAATGCTTTTGACGAGTAGGTACCAGAGATCGATGTTTGATGCCATTTTGAAAACTAAGATGGCGATTACCGGTTTAAACAAATTCGTCATTAACTGATCAATTTGGGTATTTTCGGCATGGTTTTGACGAGTGGGTGTCAGAAGTCAATTTTTAACGCCTTTTTGAAATCAAAGATGATGAGTTCCGATTTCACGAATTTCTCTCGAACGTAGTCAATACGGGTACTTTCAAAATGGTTGTGATGAGTAGGTGACAGAGATCTTTGATTGACACCATTCTGGAAACCAAGATGGCGACTTTCGGTTTAGTGAAATTCTCTAGAACTCATTTAATATGTTTTTTTAAATGATCTTGACGAGTAAGTGCCAGAGATCGGCCTTGCTTTTCAGAAGCGCGTCAAACATCGACCTTTGGCACCAAATCATCAAAACCATTCCAAAAATACCAATATTGTCGAAGTGCGGACCATAAGGAGCCTTCGAGATCCGTCTTTTCCATTTTCCCCGATACTTCGAAGGTTTCTGCTTTCAAAAGGGCTTGGAATATTTTGACGCTATAGGATAATTTCGGGAAAGATGCCGCTTCGGGCCAGATGCCGCACTTTCTATATCTAGTATATAGGGAGGAACCCCTACCAATACAACACATATATTGCTCGTACAAACATATACATAAATAGTACCCTTAATAAAGTTACTCCAACTTAACCGTTACACAAGGTTTCAAAAGAAAAATATTTTTGAAATGTTGAATAAAAAAAAGTTTCTAGAAATGGTATTACTCCCTTAAGAAAAATGAAAGTGCTGGCCGATTTATAGGTGCAATCAAACTTCATGAAACTCAGCTGAAGATCCCTAATCACAAAAACATCAACGATAGCTAAAAATAATTTTATTCACCATCTTTCAGTTTATGACCATGGTGCGTCGTCTCACCCGCACATGCGGCATATCTCCCGCAATGATTTTTTTTTAAATGTTCATGGAAATTTGATGAATTTTTTTCATAAAAAACCATTTCACAGTATTTTAGGAACTTGTCGCAATAGATAAAAATGATTTCATCTAATATTGAATGGTTTATTTTGATACAGGATCGATTTTAAGAAATGTGCGGCATCTCTTCCCAAATTACCCTACGTACCCGCCTGTAGAAAAAAATCTAATTGTTTTTGAAAATCTTTCAGAATTTACAAGAACAAATTATATACTTCTATTTATTGTTCCACTTAACATAATTATGAAAATTGTTACCATTAACACTAGTCTAAAACGAGTAGGGTGTTGATTCTATTTTCACCCAATTCCTATTATCACCCTACCCATTTGAGCCGTTCTTTAGAGCACCCAAATAAAAATTGAAGTTTAATAGCACGCTACAACTGCAATCTAAGTTTAATGAGTAGCTATAAAACTATCGTAAAACCTCAATTGTTTCTGCGACAGGACCTGCTGCCTTTGCTCAACACATTGGTACAGATGGTATGGCGGGAATTGGAGTATTCTAGTTTGCTCAAACGCAAGTATTGCACCATTTTCAAACCCCTATTATTCGGCTTTTCATGAATAAAACAGAGTTTTATAGTCATTTATACGCAATTCTCTCGATTTTAGATTTTAAGTCGAGTAACACTAGTTTACAAGAAAAATGAAGCTTCAAAAAAAAGGCTTTTTAGACTAATTTTGGGTCGCTGAACACGAAAACAGTATTCATTTTTTTGTTCAAAGAAGCGATTTTGTGATTTTCTCAAAAATCTCGTTTTTAAGCACTTTTCGTAGTTTTAGTCAATATTTCGTGTCAAAATCATCCAATTAATATAGTCAATATGCAGGTTGAAAGGTGCCGAGATGCCCTTTCCAAAAACATATAATATGTGTTGATCATATGTAAAATTTTTAGTGCTGCAAGCGACCAAAGTTTAAAAAAGTGCCTTTTTGACCATTTTTAAAAGTTACTCATTTTCAATCGATTTTTTACAGAAAAACAAATCTTCTTTCGAACCTTTTAGAATCTAAGATGAATGATAATATGTTTACGTTAATTTTAAGCCTAATATCACTAACATCGGATGAAAAAAGTTGATGCTATGGCACATTGAGCGAAATGGAAATTTTATGATTTTAGCAGAACCTGCCCTGGTGCGGCGGTTTAGAGGCCGTAGCACTGGTCTGATAAGCCAGTCATCAAATATTCGAGTCCTTATCGGGACTCAGTGGGATCGTAGCACTAGCCACGTACTATTCTGTAAACTGAGAATCGGCTGCGAAGCCTGTTGAAGCAGTAGGCGAAAATTCCTTTAATTTGTTAAATACGTACTCACCACAGACAAAACAAAATTTTTCCAACGAATATTTCCACATTTTAAAAAGAGCACCTAGTTGTACAATGAAATATCCAAAACCATTCAAATGCCGCAGGATGGATGGATGCAAGCTCGAGAAGACAGTACCCAACACAAACAATAACTATCAAGTATAGAAGATTATTTCAGCCGAAAGTATGATTGTGCGAAAAATAAAAAGTTACAATTTCCACTCAGTGCTTCATACCATCTACATTTTTCATCAGATTTTTGTGACTATTGGCATAAAATTTATGCAAAAAGATTATTTATCTCATTAGAGAGCGAGTAAAGGCGCTTTGACCTAGGTTTAATGAGCCAGGGCAAGGTGTAAATACCTCTGTCCCATCCCAAAGGACCAAAGGAGCGACATTAACCTTCTTAGCAAAGTAACTCCCAACGTTTTATCATAACCCCCTATAAACTGAAACGGTCGGTACGGTTGTCCTCGTTTTTTCCTCATTCAAGTTTCAAGACGATTCGTTTGTTGAATTGTTCATTAAATGAATAATTCAATTGCCGTATAATATTGAAACATCTTCAAACCGAACTCTGCACAGTAGGCCTGGCCGTTTTAATATTTGCGACATATTGTAATATGCTTCAAATATTAATGTTGACAAAAAAAAAACACTAAAGGATATCTGCAGTGTTTTCCAGGATGCTTTTCAATACTGGCTGTGTAAGGGTTAGAATAGAACAGAATAGAATAGAAAGATTATTTATCTCATTAGATTTTAAAATAATTTTTTTCTGTCCTTGATTTATTATAAAACATTAACTAGAAATATGCATTTTCTAAAAAAAGCTCGAACATTAGACTTTTTTCTGACTTTTGTCTATTGTAATCATAATAAATGTATGTATAATAAATGATCTACACTTTCGGAAAGAGCGTACCAATACCTTTCGAACTGTTTCGATCGGATCCTATTTGGACGAGATAATGACAAATAACTAAAATAGTGCCCAAAAACACCTTTTCCAAAGAAATTTTTAAAAATGCTTCTTTAAAAAAAGTGGACTTTGTTTTCGTATTCAGCGATCCAAACTTAACATAAAAAAACTTTCTTTTTAGCTTATCGCGATTACTTTAAAATTGTTAGAATCTGTCACATTAGATTCTGAAAAAATAAAAAATCATTTTTCTGTAATAAAAACAGAGCAAAACCAAAAATGAGGAAGCAAAAGAAAAACGTTTTATTTTTTTTTTAAACTCGAACTTCTGTGAAAGAGAAATTGAGTATTATTTTCGTGTTCAGCGACCCAAAATTCATCTAGAAAACACTTTTTCTCGCAACTTCATTTTTCTTGTAAACTAGTGTAATCTTATTTAATACCAAAAGAGATATGTGAAAAACAGAACAATTTTCACTCGGTGCTTAATAACATCACCAGTTTTTATCGGATTTTCGTGATCTTAGGCTTAAAATTCACGTAAGAAGTTTGTCTGTTACATAAGATTTCAAAAGATTTTTTTGCCGAGCTATTTTTTTATGAAAAACCAACTAAAAATTAGTAATTTTACCAAACACTACTTTTTTGACTTTGGTTGCTTTTAACCCTAAATTGTTGATATTTTATCCTAATATTTAATACATTTTTGGAATGGGCACATCAATACCTTTCGAATGGTGAGTCGATTGTGTTAATCGAAAGATTTGTTCCTGAGATATTGACCGATAACTGCAAAAAGTGCTCAAAAACACGTTTTTCAAAAAATCTCAAAAAGGGTTCTTTGAAAAAGAAAATGAATATGATTTTCGTGTTCAGCGACCCAAAATTGACTTAGAAAACACATTTTTTCTTAACTTCATGCAATCACCCCAAAATTTGTAAACTAGTGTAATTGATGAAATAGTGATGCACTCTTCCCAATAGCGTAAACACTGGTGCAACAGCCCAGCACTTGGTTGTGATACTGATCATATATAAATAAGTAGAATCTGAAAAACCAACAACAATCGAACATCTAGAGACGGATACGGCGTGGTTGATATGTCAATTTCCTTTATAATCATAACAAAAAAACAATCCAAAATATCGTAATCCTAATAACTGGCGGTTCGTACATGTGTATGTTTTCGTTGCTCTATGACAGATTCAAAATTTAATCGTGTATATCAATATTTAGTTCGGTATATAAACGCTGTTATAAGAAAGGTTTCATGTCCCTTCTAGGTATATTAAATCGAGTTTTTATCATAGAATAAAATCGCTAATTACGATACCCATAAGGAGCCGCACAATCTGCTTCAGCAGAATTCAATACAAGGGAAATTACGCGGTTAGCGACCTACGAGTGAAACTAAGAAATAAAATTATAATTATCCGGTTTCCAGGTGAGTTCAGCTAACCCTCTTAAGTAATGATATCGTAAAGAATAAATTGAATACGAATTACAAACAGGTTCGATTCGATCGTTCACTCTCACTACTAGAAAATAAGATTGTTGGGATTGATAGGTGCACTAGTAATTATAGCAATATCACTATATGACAGCCATTAGCCGAGATCAGCTAATCGACCATCACAGAGGCAAAGTGCTAACGATGACGTAATACAGGCATTTCTTGTGCAAATATCTATTTCAACGCTGCAAAGAAGGCCATTAATTGATACATGCCACCCTGACTCATTCGGATTCGGTACGAAAAACTTTTATGTCACACAATAAAAATACCATCGGACAATTACGGTTCAATTTCTGTTGCACTCGGGCTTAGACTTGCGGTTGCAGGGCAGTGAGTGACGATTGCAATGTTGTTGCAACTCTCCCAGACCCCACAGCACCAGACCATTACTGGCGAGCCTTTTTTTCCTGCCATGCCATCAGCAAATAAACAACTCGTCCGTCACAGTCACGATTATGCTCGCGTGGTGTGTCAGTGCGGTGCGATGGACTGAAAAATGATCACCATTAGTAGATATTAGCCAATCAGCGCACTTAGTACTGGCTGACTGACTGAGCCCAACTTGAGACCGTTACTGCCTAGCGACGTGCATACATATAACAATGCGGACATGCACTTCGCGTGATTGCCAACCTCCTCGGATTTTTTTATTGGCAACCTACATAACCTTCGATCTCCGAGATGAACCTTATTGTTGTCCAATTTGTTGTGATGTGGCAACATTCTTCATCCGTGACGGTTGCGGGGTGGTAACCGACTAAAACACAAGGTTGGCAAGAAGAAAGTGCGCAGAAAGTTACTATTTAGCAACGAGTTAAGGGCGACCCATTTTCTCCGAACATCCTATTGACGAATGCGCGTACAGACAACATACAACTTCAACAGTTTTCCAATGATCCGCGCGCGGGGTAATTAGTGAGTATGGTTACTTTTCTTACGATTTATCACGGCGACAGCATTCCAACGCATCGTCGGTTGTCGAGTCCGCCTTATAAATGCACCACCGGTGATCGAAAGAAAAGGCGAAAAGGGCAGAAGCAGCAAGTCAAAACAGACTGCAACGACTCCACAATCTATCACGTTCCATTTGAGGCTTACAGCGAACGAAGCAGGTTCCTTGATGAAGACACAAATCTAGCCTTTTGTGGTGGATGGATTGTTGAGCGATAATTATCGGCCGATAGATTCTTGCCCTCGCGCATTAGTGTGCAGTGGAGCGTGTACAGCGGGCAATGTGGGGTTTTCCCCTTAAAAGGATATTTAATTTCGCCTGAAAGAATTCGAACAATGGTCGCTTCATGACACTGTAGAAAAGTGATTCGCTGGAAATACCGGTTGCTTTTAGTATAAAAATCATACGATAGTTGAGTGGCTGTTGAAGAATTGTCCAGTTTCACCTGACTGCTTCTGCGAAGAACTACCGATAGAAGTGAATTTGGCAAATACACAGTTCAAAATCGTTAACCGTGCGTCGCCTTGCGTTGTTCCAGGGCGTTCGTCGAAGGTCATCAGTTATAAATACCGGAATAAAAATGTGTTCTCGAACGCCGACGCGAGCAATTATTCCAATTAAATATGGTGGCAAGTCGTAAATTAAATGTACACTCGTACGGGACGAGTCGAGTCACGACTGAACAATTCTGGCTGTGGCGTTCGTAATGTGATAGGCAATCGAATGCACGACTTCGCCGGTTGACTCTGGCTTTAGCATTAATTGTTTAAGATTTATCTATCTGTTCAGTGAACAGAACGTGGCAGAATGGTTTCTCGAGTTCAGCTTAATATCAAAATTATAGCAAATTGGAATCAAATTTTGATTTTAGCACAAAATTGAAAATTTTGATTGATTTTAGTTCACGAGTTTCAAACAAAATATCATGTTTTATTATAATTTTTCTGTGCTTACATACTGCATCAAATCATTTTGTTGTTAAACAAGAAATTTCGACATCTGATTGAATTTTAAACATGCTCTCACTGATAACCAAAAACTATTTCGAGTTTGAAATTCAATTTTTCTCGAATAAACCGTAAAAAACGATGCCAATCTGAGTAATCATCATTTGCAACATCACAACACCAAAAAGAATTTTCAACATGACATCCAATTCTGCTCGGGTTTTGGCAAGTTTTGACCAAATGTATATCCTGAAAGCTTAAAGTTAGAATTTGATGGATCACTTAATCAGTCTGTTGAGGGCAAAGTAATTTAATCGTTGAATATTTATTTTGAGGAATATAAATGGACTCTTCAATTGTAAGCTACATTCCATCCATATAACATGAACTTTGAAGTGTTTGTTATTCCATTCGGAACATTTTGAAGAGACATTCAAAATACCGAACCTTCCATTTGATAAGCTTACTATAGTAAAATGGCACATCGTCGCTGTTGTGCTATCTTATGAAAAACGCCAT